>NW_026057580.1:15842499-16142499 GCF_023721935.1 Panthera uncia
AAAAAAAAAAAAAAAAAAAAAAAAAAAAAAAAAAAAAAAAAAAAAGAGGGTGGGGAAAGAGGTGGTGATGCCTGCCTTGGATAGTTCCATTTTTTCATCTTCTCTGGGTTTTGGGGAACTCAAGGATAAAGGAAGCTCCACTTTTCCTACAAAGCCCTTATAAAATCACAAAGATGGGTCTGATCATGCTCTTTCTGGCCATGTACTCATCCCTGTTCTTGCTATGGTGGCCAGGGGCCTGCAGGCCTCTGCTCAAGCTTGGGTCACGCGAAGCCAGCTCTATGCAACAGGGGTAGAAGGGATACAGGCAATGCTGAAGTAGAAGGTATATGAGGCAGAGGAAAATAAACAAAACCAGACGTCCACTGCACAGCCCTAACGTGAATATTGTTTCATGATTTCTCCTACAGAAAAAAATACTCTGGTAGATAATAGTGTAAAGAGACTTCGAAGTTCGTGCACTCTGTCTCAATTAGGACGTGAAATGGCTCCTGTTTAAAATGGACACCAAAGCTCGGACCTCATTTGCCAGTGTTAGTACTCGAAGCGAGAGCCCTTCTATTTCTTATTTACACTGCAGCCTAAACAAACTGTTACAAGTGGAAATTCTGTGTGGCCAGGGATGGTGTCTGCTTTGCTCATTGCTTTATCCCCAGCACAGAACATGGGGGAATACTCACCCTTGTTGATTCAACGAATGAGCAATGAGTTTTCTACCTCCTATTTCTTCCTGCCCCAGTTCATTTAGCAGAGGTCAATCTTCCATTCGTTAAGTCTCCTGCTCAAAAACCTACTAGTGCCTCAAAGCACATGGAATGAAGTGCACGCTTGGTAATATGCTCCACAAACCCCTGAATATACGCATGTTGTCTCTCTCTCCAGGCTCATCTCATGTGCCAAAGTGAATTGCTTGCTAGTTTCTGTACAAACCTCACACATACCTGTGCCTTTGCTCACACTGATCGTACTGCTATTCCTTTATTTTAACTTAGCAACATGCAGGTTATATGCCACGTCTCCCGCGAAACTGTTCTGAACTTGCCCCGTGCCGTGCAGTTTGGTCCTCCTCCGGGCTGGCACTTAAATCCTACTCTGCCGTGTACTGCCGTGGTTTGTATTCCAGAGGGATACAGCCAGGCACTAAGGTGTACTAGTGTCCCCGTTAGCGCTTGGCATTGTGTCTGACACAAGGCACTTGCTAAAAAGGGGTTGTTGAATTCAAGTGAGATAATCCATAGGGTCAGGTAGTTACAGGGCACTAATTAGGGCTACGTCAGTAGGGGGGCTGGGTTGCAGATGGTGAGAAACTAGTGAGAGCGTTTTAAAACCCTGTCTCTAATTATTCTTTGATCTGAAACTTTAGAGGCTCCCCCAGGTAATTATAATTTTGTGAGAGAGAAAAGTCCTTTCTGGAAAAGTCTTGCTTAATGCAACTGTGTCACTTTGGTTAAAGCTTGGCAATTCTGTTTTACTTTATATCTAGTGAATTTCCAGTCTCTGAGCCTCACACTTGAGAAAATAAGCCAAAAGAAGGAACACTTGATAGAAATCTCTGAAGAAGATTCATATTAAAATTTCCAACAAGAGCAGAGTTTCTGTTTCCTGAGGCAAATGAGTGATTTCAAATTTCTTCAAGGTGAACATATTGTCCGTGTACCTCTGTGAAAATACGATGGAACATATTTTCCATCAACGTGGGTTGAGAAGTCTTGGAAATTTCAGGAGCACTGATGTCTTCTTAGCATGAGTTCATGCCCAATGTAAAATTGGACAGCGTTTATAGGGTTAAACTTTGGGTCTCTTGGGACATTCCAATTCTGGAGTAGAGACTGGATAGGATGTGGTAAATGGGATAAGGCATTGTAATAACTTCTTCTGGCTGAACATCTCTGAAGTCCATCTGAAATGTCTCTCCTATGGGCGAGATAAATGTAAAAGGTAATAGACTTTCTTGGGTGTAATTGGGCTGCCGCTCCTCCTCCCACCCTTCATTTCCACCCAGTGTTTTGACTCTGTTCTGTTAACTTGCCCTCTCCAGGTGGCGATGCTGATTTGCGCTGGCTTCCTGATCGCCTGGATTCCTTACGCGGTGGTCTCTGTGTGGTCAGCTTTCGGAAGGCCAGACTCCATCCCCATCCAACTGTCTGTGGTGCCAACCCTACTTGCAAAATCAGCAGCAATGTACAACCCCATCATTTACCAGGTCATCGATTACAAATTTGCCTGTTGCCAAACTGGTGGTTTGAAAGCAACCAAGAAGAAATCCTTGGAAGACTTCAGGTAAAATTTTGGAAGCTGGGAATGAATGATGCTGTTTCACAATCCTATGGGATTCAAGCCACTCCGATATGCTATCTTCTTAGGCTTAGAGCTCATCACTTAGGAGTAGTGTAATGAGGACTGTATTTTTCTGTTCATCAAAATTCCTGAAATCAAGCCATCAGGTATGTAGGGTTGAATGTCATGGGTAGAGGATACCAAACGGATGCTCTATTTGAGCAACCACCATTCATCCCTCTTCCTTATCTAGGACCAAATCCATTTTACCCCAAGAGTACAGTTCCACATGGCAATGATCCAAAATTAAGTTCTCACAACAGAACAGATTCTCCTGTTTGAGATGTTTCTGCCATTAGCTAAGAGTTCTAGGATTTGGGCAGGCAAAGGAAGGAGAGAAGGGAGGTGACATATTCTGCTCTCTGTTCAGGTTCTTTGTGTTATTCCCACAAGAGCCCCGTGTTGTCCCTTCTCTTTGTCAGACAAGGAGATGGAGGTAAGGTTAAGGTCACCTTAACCTTACAAGTACCTAACAAGTACCTAACAAGTAAGGTTAAGGTCAAGCGAGCTGCCTGTGTTTATGCAGCCAGCAAGTAGCAGAGCAGAGGTTTCAATTCGGGTCCCCTGGGTTT
The DNA here is from genome assembly GCF_023721935.1 of Panthera uncia. Lineage (NCBI taxonomy): Eukaryota > Metazoa > Chordata > Mammalia > Carnivora > Felidae > Panthera > Panthera uncia. The sequence continues at coordinate 15,845,409 of NW_026057580.1, forward strand.
CAAAACAGTCTACACTGTTTCCGCTACGAAATGAACAGATGAGTTTGGGGATCCAGCACCATAGTTCCCAAAGGCTCCATGTGAGTAAAGAGTTGAGAGTGATGTGTGGACTTTGCGTCCAGTTAGGGCCAGTCTTAGTAGAGTGTAGATCAGGCACCTGAATGCATGGTCTGAGGTGAGGGGTGTTGAGAAGGAATGGGTTCTCTGATTTCCATTAATTCTTACTCACTGGATGTCTGGTTGTTTCCCAATACTATTTTCCTGTATCGAATAGGAAACAGAAGAGGGAAGAAAGGTAGAACTAGCTTTGAGAAGATACGGGTCTTTATCTTGTTCTCTCAGTGTGCTGGAGCAAAGTGGTTACGTTTTTGACCTTTAACGTCCTCGCCATGCAGGGTACAGATCAAATGAAAAAAAAAAAAAAAAGGCACAAAGAAACAGTATTGTCATTGTTGCTGGTACAGGGGAAGAAATACACAATTTGGAAGTAGAAGATTAGTGTTTGGTTCATTTTTCTGTATCCGGGCAAATGAACTACTTATAACTTAAAATTGTGACGAGCTGCTTGTAACAGCCATCATTTGAAACTGTAGGAATTACACCAAATGCATGTTTGGAAAGGGCTAGGTGACAACTGTTCGTGGTTTTTGTTTTGTCTTGTTTTTCTTTCACGTTGTTGGTGGTTCATACCTTTTCTGTGGAATTGGATAAACTCAAATGCTAAAATGCATCTATTTCGGCAGTAACAGCACTTTTCCCTTATCAACTATTAATACTTTATTATGAATGCAGGTTAGAGAGAGTGTTCTTCATAGAGCAGTTGCGGGAGAAAATAATGGGCATTTCTTCCTCTGAAAGAGATGGGACTTTGACAGGAATGGCTGAAGGCAGATTGCACCTACCTCATAATCTTGCCTCGGACTGAGTCTGTGTTCTGTGCCTTAGCTCTTCAGGGTAGGCAGCACATAAATACTCAATTGCGCAATTATGAAAAGAGAGAAATTTATGAGGAAGGCAGTGACTCGGGGCCTCAGACCTTCAGAAAAGCCAGCCAGCCAAGAGTCAGTTCAGTTCACCTGCTCCTGTTAGCTGTTGCTATGAAATACAACAGTTGGTTGGCTGAAGGACAAGTGCTGTTTTCTTACTCCGGGGTCTCAGCTTTCAGTGGAAAAAGCAGGCGGTAGCGCTAAAAAACCCTTGGGTTTTAAAGTCTGGAACATCTTTAGAAAAGGAATGCAGAAGCGGTGTGAGGAGTCGCCGATTTTTAGAAGGCTCTCTTCAGAGAAGAACTTTCCAAAGAAGCGAAAAAGCAAACATTTTGTCGTCGTTGCCCTTGTTATTAAAAAACTAAGAAAGTGGGTAACATAGATGCTTATAGAATGAGACGAAGTGGTAAGAAGCCAGTCCAGAGTGGTTAATGCTCTGCCAGAACAGTTTAAATTGAATTTAAACTAGATTAATTGATATCCTTGTTTTTTTTTCCTTTTCTGAGCTCTGGAATGAATTTGCTTATAATGGGACACCCTCTTGGGAAATATTTTGCATTCAAATAAGAAAGCTAATGTGTTGAATATGAGTTGTGGAAATAAATTTTGAGTGGTTTTTACAGTTCATTTAAAGTTAACTAATTCCCCCCGCTGAATTGAGTCCTCTTGAGATTTTGGTAGAAGCTGATGAACTAAAGCATGGCCAAGAGCCCTTTTTGACAGGCTGTCTGTTATTCATCTCATCTGGGTATCCAGATGAGGTCTCCTGTATTTTGCAAACAGTGCTTTTCTGCCCTGTTTGTGTATTGGAGACACCTGGGGAACATGGAAAAAACTAATGCTCCCTGGAAAGAGATTTGGCTTCCACTGGTCTGGATTGGACCTTCATTAGTTTGTTTGATTAGTTAGCTCTCCCAGATGGTTCTCGTACCCAGCCATTGTTGAAAGCCAGTGACCCAGAGCCTGGAAAAGGAAAACATTAATAGCTCAGAAGCCTCTCACCCCACTTACACAGAGACCAATGAGGTCATCTACATCAGTGACAGGGAAACCAGACTTCAGGAGCTAGGCCAATCTTAGATGCAATAAAAACGTTCAAATGACACGGGGAATACATAGCGAAGGACCGAGGCATTTTACATTCCTAATAGTTTAGTAAAGATAAAGTATAAAAAAAGTACTAAATTCTGGCATTGCCGTTGTAATAAACCTTCCCTCACCACCTTAATTTGAATGCTGTCCTTCACTCTTTGTAGGTAAGATACAGGGCCCAACTGACTGGTTGGTAGATAGGTAGGAGATGTAGTTTGTTCTAGGGACAGAAAACTCACTAGGCCACGCGGAATGTGCCATGAATAAGTGGTCTGGTTTTGGAAAGCTCCACTCAAGGGATTTCTTGACTTTGAATATTTTAAAAAATTTTCTAATGTTTATTTATTTTTGAGAGAGAGTGAGGGAGAGAGAGAGAGAGAGAGAGAGAGAGAGAGAATAATAGAGTGCAAGCAGGGGAGGGGCAGAGAGAGAGGGAGACACAGAAACAGAAGCAGGCTCCAGGCTCTGAGCTGCCAGCACAGAGCCAGACGTTGGGCTCAAACCCACAAACAGTGCGACCATGACCTGAGCCGAAGTCGGACGCTCACCCGACTGAGCCACCCAGGTGCCCTTTGGTTTGGAATATTTTAAAGTGATTTATTATTTGCCTTCTCTTTCTAGTTCAAGTCTTGTGTGTATAATCTTCATGATAGACAAGACTGATGTGTATACATAGTATGTGTCTGTGTGTGCGTATATATATTAAGTTGTGTTTTTCTTCTCCTGTATCTAGGCTGCACACTGTAACCACAGTCAGGAAGTCTTCTGCTGTGCTGGAAGTCCATCAAGAGGTATGAAGATGGGCACGGCATCACTCATGGACATAATTATTCACTTATTTGCCTCTTCACTGCTGTTGATGTTTGATTGTGACTACACTTTTCTCTTTATATTATATTTTTATATTTTGTACACTTTCCCTCTTTTTCCTTCAGCCAGGATTTGCTGGGGAATGCCAATGGCCAAGTGGAAATTAGATTGTAGGATATTATGTAAGGAATATTACCAGGATGAGCCTCCCTGGAATTTCTTTTTATTGTAATTTAAAACCTAATTGTCATGCCCCAAAGTATGAAGTCTGAGATACTGAGAAAAATGTTTAATTACTTTATTTATTAGCATGTTATTTCATTTCATTATGTCATCATTATTTCTTAATGTAGGGCCAGGGTGGCAGTTTTGGGGTTCATTCAGGTGGGTGATTGTTGGGACTGTGGTTCTTTGGTATCCGCTTCTGGTTCTTTTTTTTTTTTTTTTTTTTTTTTTTTTTTAAGAGAGGGGGGGAGAGCATGAGCAGGGGAGAAGCAGCGAGAGAGGGAGACACAGAATTTTGAAGCAGGCTCCAGGCTCTGAGCTGTCAGCACAGAACCGGATGCGGGCCTCGAACTCACGAACTGTGAGATCATGCCCTGAGCCGAAGTCGGACGCTCAACCGACTGAGCCACCCAGGCGCCCCTCTGCTTCTGATTCTTGTAACCATTCTCTTCTGATGTTGGCAAAGAGTCATACTAATGGTAGTGATTCCATGGAGCAGTCCTCTAGGGAAATCAATTTTGCCTTAAACCCCTAAATGGAAAACTCTCTCGTGTCTCTGAATTTGAGGGCAAAAGCAATTCTTACCGGTAATAATTTTACCCACATGGATTTTCCTCATGAAGCCGTACATACTAACAGTGGATGTGACAGGGTATTTATTACGAGCTGTAATTATACACAAAACAAATTTAGTGAAAATAGCTCTATGGAAGTATTTTTTGTTTGTTTTCCGTTACCTTTTTGTTTCTTTTGTTCATTGTTTTCAACAAATACCGTGTGAGGTTTACAGGTGAAAGAAATGCAGATAAGAATAAATTGGAATGATTTCAGTTGCAGATGCCTGCCCCTTAAGAACTAACGCAAGAGGGCAGGCATGTAAATACTAGGTCCAAACTGGCCTTTAAGACCTGTCTATCCGGTCTTCTTTCCTGATCCAAGGAGGATTGGGTTAGGGCCATCTTCCTTGCAGTTCTTTTCATTGAAGCCCTAGGCAGGGGTCCCCCATGCTCCCTGCTCCATTCACCTTCCTCTTCTGCTATGACCCTAAACCCTGCTCAACAATTCTGATCCCACCTTTCTGATAACGGCTGGTGAGAGAAGAGGGAGAAAGAAGGGAGAGGCCCTTCCAGAACCTTTGATAATCTTTCCACTCCTTCCATCTGAGGATTTATAGAGATCAGACCCTCCTCCAAGTCCTCAGTCCTCAGTACATGGTACCTTGGGTTTCTTTGTCTATTAGTTTTCTCCAGAGTCGGGGTGGAGAAGGAGTTGATGAGTGTGAAGGGCTTACGATAAGTGCTCAATAGATGTGTATGTAAAACACTCTCTGATTAAAGCAAAGGGAGTGACACGCCTGCGTGGGGCTTGGGACTGCTTACCTGAGTGCGGACAAAAGTGGCAGGATTCTCATTAGGATAAGGAGCAAGGGACTTTGAGGCAGATGAGTAAAATACAGAGGTGTGGAAGAGCATGGCACGGTGGAGGGGGACACAAGTTCAGAGCACAGTCAGACTGCCTGTGTCTACAGCTCACTGCCCTTCAGCAAGCCTGTAAGGTGGGTATAGCGACAACAGCTTGATCACAGGATCCTTTTGAGGCTTAGATGGGAAAATATCCACATAAATCACTTAGCGCCAAGACAGTAACGGAGGGAGCAGCCCCTACATATTAGCAATTGTGGTCATTACTATTAACGTGGTTGGTGGTGGTCACAAGTGGGGCAAGAAATTGTACTCGGGCAAGAGCCAGATCAGACCCCAAGGGCCTTGTCGGTGATGTTATGTGATTCTTACCTCTAAAGGGATGGGGACCCTCTGGGAAGGGTGTGATGAGGTTTATGACTTTTAGGAAGACCAGTCTGAGGGCAGCGTGGAGAGTAGATTGTTCTGCGTGGCGATAGGGTTCAAGAGTAGAGGTTGGGAGACCAGTTGGGTAGCTGTATAAAGACATGAAAGTTTATGAGGGCCTGAATTAAGGATTGGTATCAGACATGGAGATGAAAATATCAGACATGGAGATGAAAATATAGGTTTAAAATATTTTAAGTGGGAGATCTTGACAATTGATTGTGTGGGAGGTGAAGGAACCAAGGATGACAGGGGAGCATCTGCTCAGGAAACAGTGAGGTTAGTGGTGACTGCATTGTGCAAGAGGGCAGAGGGATGGGGGCAGACAACAAACCAAATTTGGGATATGTTGACCCTAGTGTCCAGAGCACAGGTGAAAATATTTTTAAAAAAATAGGCAGTTAAAAATAACCTAAAATCATACATGATGTATGGGGATTGGAATTTTCAAGTGAAGCAGGTAGGAAAAGAATGAACATTAAGGGAGAAATTGCCTGTTTCAAAAGACCTGATGAAAATGAAGTGAAGAATTTTTTGTTTCGTTTTGATTTTGAAGGCATGATTATGGAAGTGAATGATGGAGGGGAGTAGAAAAGAACATTCCGATTAACATCTAGAAGGTAGAATTTAACACTGACATTGTACAGAAGTTCCTGAAGATAGACCCATCCTGTCATTTTTTTAACTGTTTAACTAGGGTGTAGTCTTTCCCGTGGCTTAGAAAAGCATCTATAAGAAAGGATTAGCAGAGCTATTGGTAGGGGGCGGGGGGAGGGCAGGGGCAGGGGAAGAGTGTAAATACCAGGAATTTTGGGAAAAAATATGACTTAAGAAGTGATTCTACATGCTCTGGTTCCACATTTTGTTTTGGTGATACTTTGGGAGCTGGGAGGCACCAGAATTGTTACCAGTACTGATAGGGAAAGAGAAAACTTAGGGTAGAATAAAGGAGGAAAAGAATGAGCCCTTGAGGGTTGGGCTGTTGTTGGATGATTGACCATTCCCTGGGGCTTCCAATGATTTGAGAAAGCTCTGTGTAGTCCCCAAACACTTCAACAAATTCAGTTAAGCTTACTTTAGTTTAGAAGATAGACATATCATATTTCGTGCTGATAAGGCTGCGTGAGATAATCTGAAACCTTGAGCAGACACTATGCTTAGTCTCCTTTAGATTCTGGTAGCTGTTTCCATGGTTCTATGCCAGGCACAGGAAGGACACTCAGACATTGAATGGTTGAAATCAAAAGAGTGGCTTTCAGGTTTGAATTGGGAAAGATCTGGAAGCATGGAATAAAGTACTGAATTAAGAGTGTAAAATCCTAGATCCCTAGTTTATGCTTTATTTTAAATCCACTTGTTTCTATGTAGCTGTTTTAATATGACTGTCTCACGAATGAGTGAATGAATGAATGAATAAGTGCATGAATTTGTGAGATGGGGATTAAGAATAGAGATGCCCTAATAACTTGAAATGTTGGGTGTCAAGAATCATAATAAAATCCAAAAATATTTTGATTTTTTTTCCTAAGTAGAATGAGGGAACGGGAATATATTACACAGTAAAACCCAGCTATTTAACTCTTAGAAATTTAATTGTTTGGAGAATCAAGCCTTATATTTATTTCGAACTGAATGGTAACTCAGTTCTTTTTCCAGGGAAAAATGCATTGCCATCTTTAATGATTCTTAAAAATATGAACCCAAATCTGCCAGTGGGAGTGCTTTTCCATTAAGTTAGTGCACATGAGGGAGCAACAAGGAAGGGGAAGTAGAGAGGAAGAGGTGGAGAGTGAGTGGGATATTGTATTGCCTACAGAATAAAATGTCTTAAATTCTGCCAAACTGTCAGAGGATGATTTATATGGAGTGAGGGTAAATGCCATTGTAGAAAAAAAGGTTAGTGAAAGTAGAAAGAGCCTTTGATTCAATAACTAATTTTGTAGAAAACAAGGCAGACCTCTTGCCCAGAAGGCCAAAGAGTTGACTTTTAGGTACTCTTCTTGCGAAAAGGAGTAAATGGCAAGAAATATAAGAGCTATAAGGGATATGGTAAGAAACTGGAGGGATGTCCAATGTCAAGCCATTAGCCCCACCGCCAAACTGCTGGTCGCCACCATAACCTTGAATGGTTTTTCAACGATGGTACAACTTTCAACATATATATTCATTAGGTTGTGGAACTCTGAAGAATACATATGCTGTAAGCTGGGTTCCGTCCTCAGAACAGAGGGATAGTGTGGCACCAGGTGTTTTGGAGGGAGAAATCTAAGAAAACAGCCCCTTGTGGAATGCTGGAACCAAGGCTCCCAGTCTCCTCCCTGAGAAACCAGAGGAAGGGAACAAGAGGCTGCTGGGTGAGTCAGCATATTCCTCACATACAGCTGTATTAGTAGGTGTCAGAGCTATCTTGTTCAGAGAGGAGGACTTTTTTCCCTTAATACCAAGAGTTACACTTTTGTAAGTATTTTCTATTTTGGAAGAGTCATCCACTTGTAACACCCACCCTTCCCACATACACGCACACCCAAATGAACAAAATCTAATTTTGTTAGGGGAAAAGAAAAGCATCTGATCCACTTGAAAAATGAACCACATTTGGCAGCAAGCATGTGGGATTTATCCAAACTGCTTAGAATTAGATCTGAATCTACGGATTTTGACACTCCGTCCATGTAGAAGCAAAGCCATGTATGAGCCCAGACTGATAAAAAGCTTTAAAGCATTGGAAGTGAGGAATAATAGTATTAAAGCAGAATCACTCTCAACACTCCCAGAGAGTAGAGAAACTGGCACCCTTCTCTAAATATAGGACCAAGCGTGAAGATTCTACAAGCACTTCCAAACTAGGAGTTTGCAGGAACTTGCTGCCACAGGGGAACTGGCAGAGCATCCATCCAAAAGAGAATGCAATTCTGTGGTTGAGGCTGAACGTGGGGAATAGATGAAGCCCTTGGCCCAGGATGGGGATGAAACCAGGCGCTTTCCAAAGATGACACCTCTCTGAAGACGAAGAAGATGGTTCAGGGTGAGATGAGACCCCAGCCACCTCTGTTGAGTCGTTTGCTGTTATTGTTAGCGGAAGTATCTGGGCAAGCCCCAGTGAGGAGCCTGCAATGAAAGGCGTGTGGACTGGTAGCATGAACGTCCTGAAAGTCAGGTTAGCCCAGGAGCCAGAAGACCAGGTAGGTACCTCTGTAAGAAACAACTGGCTCAAAAATGTTCATGGTCACAGTCAGAGCCCCTGGAGTGTAATGGCTTGAGTGGGTAAGGCAGAAACAAGAGGTAGAGTGGAGATACACTGAAAGAGTGGATCAGGAGGGGCAATTTCCTATTTCAGGGCCTGCAGGTGGATACAGACCCTTGGAGGAGCTAATTAGCTGGTAACTATGTGGGCACAGAGTAACAACTTCTAGACAAACTCTACAAAAAGTTTGCATGCAAACGTTGATATAAAAAGGAGGCAGGTGTGACTTCTTTAAATACCTTTAAAAATATATTTATTTTTAGCTCCTAGAGAAAATACCAGAAGTGGTTAAATGATTGTACTCACAGTTTAGTTGCTCAAATCCCCAACGACAACATCTAGCTGTTGGCTTCACCCCTTGGGTACTCTACATTTCCTAGGTAGTGGAGTCAATGACATGGCTTGCTGTTTGGAAATAACTGAATAATTCTGAAGGTTAGAGACATACATATTTTTGGCACTGTAAGTATACATGTGATCCTGGTGGGAAGAAAGGGAGTTATTTATTCCATTTTCAGCCGTTTAGGGTCTTGGTTGTCTTCAGTTTTGTCTTAATTTAATTTAGCACAACTATTAATTAAAATCGTTTATCACTCAATATAAATGATCTTCAAATGAATAAAATCATTCACATCAGTCAGCTGCTACTATCAGTACATGTTTCCTGTTACAGTGGCTTATGAGTTTTTTCAAATTAAGTTTCAGAGTGGTTGAAGTTAGAGGGGGAGATATATTCTCCCAGAAAATACTCTACTCGTTTTATTTCAGATGATCAGTATAAATGAGTAGTGGTGGGGAATCATTTGAGCTTGTGAGTCTTAGATGGCGGCCCATTTTGTATTGATTCCAGTTAATACAAATAGATGAGGTGTGTTCTCATTGTAGTGAGAGCCATATGATTAAAGGTTGTGTAAAAGGTCGAAACTCAAGTTACTTGCCAGGTATTAAATTTCTCCAAGGGAAATAATAGCAGCTACAATATTATTAAGTTTAACATATGACAAACAAGCATTGCTCTAGCGCAGAGGTCAGCAAAATACAGCCCTCAGGTCAAATCTGGCCCACCGCCTATTTTTGTAAATAAAGTTTTATTGGAACACAACCACTCATTTGTTTACATATCGTCTGTGGCTGCTTCCCTTTTTGAGTTGTTGAGAGAGAGATTGTCTTGAAGGGCCTAAAGTATGTGTTTTCTGGCACTTCACAGAAAAAGTCTCACAAAAATCTGCTCTACTGTTTACATGTCTTAAGACCTCGAGGGGGATATACTTTGCTCCTTATGAAGAAACTGAGGTGCAGAGAATTTATGCAACCTGCTCAAAAGTCACACAGTCAGTGGAAGAGTTGGGGTTCCAGCTCTCTCACGCTGCCTCCAGAGCCTGCACTTCTCACTGCTGTAGGGGCTGACAGAGAGATTTGTTCTGTCTTTAAATTTTCTCCTTCCCTCTTGCTTGCTCTAAAATCCTACTCTAGGTTTCTTCGAATAATTTTACTTCCTTGCTCAATTTACAAATGGGATGGGGAATTAAGAATCAATTTCCACCCTTTTTATAGAGCCCGGAGGTCCCAGACCAGGTGCATCAAGTCATAACTCTGTTTATGTTATAAGGGAATCAGTTGTATGGGGGTGTGTTGAGGTGATAACCTTTGAAGATAAATTAAAGTAAACATTATTTAATGAGTATTTACTACACAGGAAGCTATGCTGAAAAGAATGCACACTCTTTATATGAAAAGAGGTCATGGTCCGGTGGAAAAACAGATGAGTGAAGGATGATTGCGATACCTTGTGGAGAGTGCTATGAGAGAGGGAGCACAGGGAGCTCTATGAGCATAGGAGGGCTCTCCTAAGCCACACTGGTGTGGGAAGGGATGAGACCTGTCCTGGAAGAGGAAATTTCCCATAGGAGTTGGTCAGAAGAAATTGCTGGAAGGGTCTTCAAAACCAGAGAGAGCTTTGTGAGGAAAAGGACACTCTATGTAAAGGCATGATATATTACAGAGGCTCTAAGAAGTTGTATAGAGACAGGGAAGGGGTTGTAAATTCATGAAGGTCCTTGAAGATCATGATCTCAGGGTCAACAGCTTCTTTTGTTTCCAGTTGACTGTGGGAAAATCTTTAAGTGTTTTTAGTACATGAGGATTGTTTTCAGAGTTCCATTTTGGACCACAAAACACAAAACACAGCAGTTGGGACACCTGTATTGAGTTGCCTTGGAGGCTTGTGTAAATGTAAATCACCTGGCCCTACTCATACCTCCCACATCTGCCTCTCTGTGGAGTGGTACCCATTTAAATCTCTGGGATATTGAAATCTAATGATGTTTTTATACACTTCACAGCTTGAGGAGCATTGAAGAATGGTTTTAAGAAGGCGTAGGGGGAAAACTAATCTAGGTGAGGACTGAAGAGGGTCTGAAAAGTTGTACCTGGGTTGCAGAGGGAGAGATGGATTTTAGAAGTATTTTGGAATTAAAGATCGACACGAGTTGGTAATTAATTGCATGTGGATAATGGATAGCAAAGGAAAAGGAAATGTCCTTTCTGATTAAAAAAAAAATTCTGGGGGCGCCTGGGTGGCGCAGTCGGTTAAGCGTCCGACTTCAGCCAGGTCACGATCTCGCGGTCCGTGAGTTCGAGCCCCGCGTCAGGCTCTGGGCTGATGGCTCGGAGCCTGGAGCCTGTTTCCGATTCTGTGTCTCCCTCTCTCTCTGCCCCTCCCCCGTTCATGCTCTGTCTCTCTCTGTCCCAAAAAATAAATAAAAAACGTTGAAAAAAAATTTTTTTTAAAAAAAAAAATTCTGGCTTAAGTAATTGCAATGAGATAGAGAATATTTTTCTCCCACCTACAATTGTCCCTCCTTCTGCCTTCTCTCCCAAGTCAACTCAGATATTTGCTCAGTAGCTTCCCTATCTTTCACTCATTTCAGAAAATGAGCCAGGAAGTCTAGAAATGAGCACTCAGTTTAGTTTCCCTAAAACAGAGAAAACTATGTCCAGAGTAGTTAGTTGGAATATGTAATTATTGGAAAGGAGATCCTGATGTATAATATGTTACATTTTTTGAACTTGTCATGCCACTGTGAAGGATGTGAAACCTGGCAGGAAGAGCAGTTTAGTTAAATTAAGGAGTCTCATCTGTGGGCGCATTGGCCATGAGAGAACTGGGGAAGACTTGCTTATGAACCAACATCATACTGGTTTTTTTCTCTCTCTGAGAAACTGTTATTTGATTGATGGTTTTTATCATCCCACACTGCTGTTGATCAGATCCTCTAAATGAAATCCTCCAACTTCACAAATCTACAAGCTGATCTGCCATAGATAATCCAGAAGTGGATTATCCTCCCATGTATGTGAAGGAGACACTTTCTAGGATTTAGTTTGCTTTGGCTGTCCTAAATAGCACAAGAGAATAGCACAAATCCCTGTCATGTTTCCAGCAAAACCCCCAAGCAACAGGCTTATTGGAAAGAATTTGGTTAAGAGAGTTTCCAGAACTGGGTTCTGCCTCCGGTTAGTTGTGTGACTTTGTTCCAGCCCATGACTCGGTAGTGATGTTGAAAAACATATGAACTCAACCTTCAAGGAGCTCATTGTCTAATGGGGAAAGCAGCATCAGAGGATGGGTACACCGTCTGGCTTCAAGGAGGAAGTAAAAACTTAGAGGGTGGGTTAGGTGTTCAGGCCCAGAAGGAGATGGAGGGGCTGGTCCCTGCAGAGGCATGCCTGGAGGACAGAGAACAGTTTGTATTAGTTGGATCAAAGGGTGTGTAGGAGAAAATTAGGCTGTGCAGATGAGTAGGGAGCACATCCTAGAGGACCTTCTGGGTTAGTCTTAGAGGTTTTGCATTTTATTCTAGGTGATGTGTAGGAGTAGAACACAAGGAAATGAGTTGGGAGACTATGGAGGTGGATGGATAAGAAAAAGGGCCCGAACTAAAATAGAATATCCAGGAAGGGAACAGGATGATATGCATCCAGAAAGCTTGAATCTCCAGCACTAATTGCATCTGGGAAGAAGAGAAAGGAATCCACTGAGAAGCCATCCGCAATGACAATGTCCATCCCAATCCCTGTCCTAGTGTGTACGTGTGTTGGGGCGTGGTGGGTATGATTAGGATCTGAATTTAATTTTGGAATCTCTCCACTTCCCAGTGGTATGCTTCTCCTTGAAACTCAATTTTTCTTCTCTACAAGAGGAATGGCACACCTTTTGGAAATGAAGAGTGCATCTAAAGTGCTCCCATATGGTCTGGCACATACAGGGAAGTTAGCTGGCAAGTGTTAGTTCTCCGGACTCCCAACCCCACCCCATGTACCTTGTCAGAAGAAAGTAATTAATAAGGAATATCCAAATAATGATGCACCCTATGAATATTGAAGTAAAATATGTTAGTTGAATTATCCCAATCTATGGCAGAGTTACCAACTACAGGGTGCTGGAAACCTGCACTTCCACCATCCTCTGATGCCCATGTCAGTCTACTGTGTAAGGGACTCCTTTCCTTTAGGACAGGAGCTTGCGAAAGATGGTCTGGATACAGTGAGTGTTAAAGGAGGTCCGTCTGAGTCTCCATCTGGGGCAGCTTCAGTCCACATCTGTAATTTGCCTTGTTCTCTTACAGATGAGGTGCCGGGCAGAGGTGAGCGTGGACTGGCGAGAAAAGTATTTTTATAACCGAAAAAAGTGGTGCAAAGGGTCTTCTACTGATTGGCAGCGTCACCTGATTAGGGAGGCAGGGTTTGTTCCTGATGCCTCAATCACAGTATCTGCTCACCTCTCTGGGGTTTCGGACCAACCCCATTTTCAGTGAAAGTAGTGTGGGCTTCCTATGCTCATAATGTGCCCACTCATCACAGTTTCTGTGTAGATTATTGTCCTGTCCTAGCTGTAGTTTCCCAGATGTGGACCCCACGCAGGCAGAAGCGGTCTGATTCTTACAACTGAATTACTTCATCTTCTTTTTCTTCCTGCTTAAGCATCTTGAGAATGCCCCTTATCAGGACTCTTTGGAGAATAAGAAATGAAACCAGGGTAACCCGAATCAATGTGTCTTTTATAAAGAGGAAAATAGAGACCCATTATACTTATAAGCCAATGGAATAGCTTTTGTTTTCCTTACTTTTCTGTCTCTCTCTCTCTCTCTCGTATCATACAACAGAAGCAAAATAAGAAGAGGCTACCTTAATTTCAAAGGTAATGCTTAGGTGAGGAGGAAAGTCATTATGCTGGACCAAAGGGAGACTGGAAGCAGGAAATTTGGAGGATGAAACAAATTTACGCACCTTATAAATTTTGAATGGACTGGAAACACAGAAGAAATGAATAAAAAGGCCTGCCAGGAGACCATGAAGTGGTCTAGTTGGGAAATGACTAATGCGTGAACACAAATCTTGGTGACAGATGCGTCAGCTATCTGTGAACTTTCTAAAGGTTAAATGAACAATAATAAGATTTTGTCAGTGCCCCAAAGTGAGTTTAAACCATCAACTACATGATGCAAATATGTGAGCACCTTTCATTGGGCATGACTAAAAATAATGAGATAATGTTTAAAATAACGACATCTAGAACAAAAGAGCAATTAGGGAAAATTCGTCTAAAAAGCCAAAAAGTGATCATTGCTTGGTGCTTTCATTGTTGTCAGTAGAAATATTTCTCTTAATATAATAAATTGGGCCCTGTGGCAAGTGAAATAAGTTCCAGACCAACTATAAGTCCCTTGGGATTCCCTGGCAGCTAGAAAGCTTGGCATTCCCGAAATACCGTTTTCATCAAAATGAAAGATGCTCGTGAGTCTTCAAGTCAAACCTACTAATTATTACACCAGGCCAATTGAGAGTTTGATATATTCAAAGCTCTGTCATCCAGGGACTGATTCTGGTTTTCCTCCTGCCAAGACGTTGGTTGATTTTGACTACAGTAGCACGTCTGGTAGGCATGTATGAATAACAATTCTGGTAGCTGGATTCTCCATGACTACTGACACCACAGGGGACCTCTTCAGGTTCTTTCAGGTACATGAAGAGTTTCATTTCCAAGTAAGCGAGAGAAACAAATAACTTACCTTTGCTTGAGTGGGTCTGTGAACCTAAGGAGATTAGCCATTCCTTTTAGACTCTGTGTGTGTGTGTGTGTGTGTGTGTGTACATAATTTTCTGGTTTGCTTAATATCTTTACAAAAACTTAATAGAACTTTCCATGAATAGATAAAAGAGAAAGAAAAGTATAATGAACGATGTATCCATCTTCCAGTTTCAACAATGATCGATACGTGGCTCATCTTGTATCATGTATACCCTTATCTACCTTCTTCCCTCGCTTCCAAAGCAAATAACATCCTGGGATGTCACCACAATTTTATGAGTATCTGATTTGTGAGAACAAAATTTCCCAAAGTATGATCCACAAAAACCCTGTCCTACAAAGATACTGCAAAAATAAAGGGTGCTAATCTTCAAATACTTTGGGAAAATGCTAGACACTCTGTCTCCTTCTTGAATGGCTACCCTGTATGTTAGCACATTAATGGCTCTGAGATGAGAAGTCTACATGTTAGAACTCATTTAAACCAGTATCTTCCAAATTCGATTGAGTCTAGAACTCTATTTCCAGCAGATCCTATTTACATCATATGGAAGAAACATTAAGAGATAATATTTACAACATTTACTAGGCACTTGCTATGTGCCAAGTTTTCTGTAAAATATTTTTATATGCATTTCCTTATTTAATCCTTATAATAATCCTTTGAGATGAGATTTACCGTAATATATTACAGGGTAATATATTACCCCATTTTCAGATGAAGAAATTGAAGCTCAGATATATGAAACAACTTGACAATGGTTACACAGTAGGGAAGAGACTGGGGCAGGATTTACTCCCATATCTGTGCAGCTCCTGGAATCCCTGTGCTATATACACATTTGGAGAGGAGGTGTTAGTTACAACTGATGATGGGGACATCCTCTGGTGGCATTGATAGACCAACTCTTCTTTTCTTTTCACTTGTAGTGACAAGGGAAGCAAAGGTACAGCAAAACATATTTGGTCAGAATCAGTAGGCTAAGGATTTTGTTTAATAATTTGTATTTCCATTGTGCTTTGTACATTTTAGATTATTCACAAGTCTATTGTCATTACAGACTTGGAATTAGAACCTAGATATTATGTCCAGGGCATTTTGTTTTGACTGCACTGTGAACATTGCATTGTCAAATAGAGTATGATCCTGACTTCTGGCTTGTTTTAGTTTATGTAAACCAGAGAGGCAAAGGAAAGGGGTGCGAGGGAAACCACCTTAATCAAGAATTACTTGATGGAGGAGAATCTACTCATGATAATGCACTTTTCAAAATATCCTACAGGCAAGGTCTGGTGCTTACCTCGGTGTCTAGATCACGATTTTCATGTTTTAGGGTAGGAAAGGAGGAATCTACAAAGTTAGTTTTCTTAGGACAACTTATGACTATCACGTCCCAGGGAGAACTCTGCCAGTGCTCTTGGTGATTTTCTTACTCCCCCCACCCCAGCCTGGGTTGGAAGCTCTGGTCCAGGTCTCCTTAGTGATGGGAGGGGCTCTATGGAGCCACTTAGTGGTTCCTTAGCAGAGGTGACCATGATGTAGCTGAGAAGAGTAGCTATTTTTCATCTATCTCACTTTGCTTGCCAAGGTCAAAGTATTGCCTTCTAGAGTACATGTTTGGTATATTCTTCCCTGAGTACAAAATCATGCAGGGAAATTGGAAAATTATGCAATTGTTTTCAAATGTATCATGGGGAATAGGACAGTTGGGTAATAGCTACACAAAATTAAGCACCAACATGATTTGAGCTTTACCAAGATAAATGAAAACACCTCTGAATATCTGGACAGTTATTTTGGCTAAGACAGACTTGCATGGGAGATAGGGAGAGTTTGGATGGGTGACCGCTAATACTGAACATTATCACTTCATTAAAGTAGGTCGAGAGAAGCAAATGTGATAGGTTTTTCTCACATGCTATAATTACCAAGGGCAATTCAGTATGTTTTAGTCTGGTCTATATCTAGCCCATGAAATTATATAACAAACAATCACTCATTGTAGGTGATTAAAATACATGTCTCTGGACAGATTAAAAGGGGATAGATAGAGTAAAGCGCCATGATCTCATTATCTACTATATTCCCTCTCACAATTAAAGAAGGTGTAAATTTAAAACTTATTAAAATATGGAGACACCATGATATAACAAAAAGAGCATTGGTCCCTGGATTAGACAACCAGTGTTAAAGAATCTATTCCTATACTTTGACAATGTGGCCTTGGGAAAATCATTTAATTTGTTTGAGCCTTGGTTGCTTATTTGAAAATTGAGATAATAATAAACCCTTAACATGTTTTACTGGGGATCAAAGAATATGATATATGGACCTACAAATTCCTAAACAAAGTGTTAATAATGCTCAAAAAATGGAGCAGTAAAGCCAGAACAGAAAGGCCCCAGAAAATGCCAACAAAGTCCCCTGTATAAAGTGGTGTATCTGGGGGTGTGCAAGCTTGAGACCCACTCTTCTGAAACAGGAGTGCCTTAGGCTGCCTCTAGTTTCATTGATGAGATGAAGGTCAGTCAGTCCAAGAGCAATTAGCCGAGAATAACAGAAGAGCCCATCACATAGTATCAACGTAAGTGATGCAGTTAAATACTGACTTTGGGATCTGTGATACTAGGAAGAAAGAAAGGTGCTTTTTTCCTGGCCTGGCCACCTGGTTCTTGGTTCCAATATTACATATTACAATATGTAATAGTAGTCAGTGGTTGTTGTAATGTGAGAGTGTAAATCTTATTTATTTTCTGGTTGGTTTAATTAGGTTGTGATAATCCAGAATGAAAACTCTCCATTCTGTGCTCCTAAGGAGTTCCTCCTGACAGCAAACTTTCAAATCAATGCACTCAGTGGCCCTAGAGGTCAGCTGGCCACCCATGTTTCACTCCTGGAGGTATTGAAACTCAGACAGCCCCAAAGCTTTCCCTAAAGACACAGAAAGCTAGTGATAGAGCTAGAGAAACCTTTGTGACTTGGGGCTCTTCTCCCTGTTTTGCCTAGTGGAAGTCAAATGTGTGTTTTGGAAAATATCCCAAGCATGGTTGTTACTTTACAAAAATAATATCGTTAAGGAAAAGAGACCTTAAAACATAGCAAGTGTGTGTACAAGTGTCTGGGATATGCTGAGGGTAACTTTCAGAGGGATTTGTGGAGATCTGGCAAAAGAAATGAGAAGTTCTGCCGTAACTGTATCCTAAATAAGATGGTAGTGTATATCATCTTTCCAAATTAGAATAAAGTGGTGTCTCCTTGGAAGGCCCAGGGGGCACATGTGGTTAGAAGTGGGAGAATGGGTCTTATAATCTGGTGAGGAGGTGAAAAGAGTGGGTCAGCTGGCACGATGGGGAATTTCATCTTAGGTTAGGATGGAGGGCGGTTGAGGGAGGCCTTTCTATTGCCAGTAACTGTCATTGGTTGTCATCAGGCTATTTGAGGTGAATTTGTCATTTGAGACTCTCCATGCTGAAGCCCCAAAGGAAAGATTTCCAGCTATTTTTCAGAGCTAGCCTGTGTACATTAAAAATATTCTGAGTAGCAAGTTGAATTGTTTGGGGGAAAATTATTTCCTGTGTAACTAAATTTGTCTCTTACTTTATTAATATTAAGGTGAGAGAAATGTAGACAGATTTAAGTTCATCCTAAAGACTACAAAAATACAAAGAATAATTTTTAAAGTGTTTTTATTCGAGTTTTTGAAACTAAAATAGTAATACAATCTCCCTGCAACAATTCGAACATTATTGTACAAAGACGTATAAAAGCAAAGATGATTGATAACCTTTCCTCCAATGCTATTTCAGTGATGACTGTGTGATATGCATCCTTGTTCACACGTATGGGAAAAAAATTAAAATAGGCAAAGTCTTAGATAAAACCAGAGAATCCCAAAGTGCTGGAGACTTTTCAGCAAGATCAAAGCCAACCAGAATTACCTTCTATGGATTAAATCTTACTATAGAAAGACCTAGACTGAAGGCTTTGGGGCTAGGGTCAAGCAGAGGTCACAAAAGGGCCCTCAGAGAAGCAGACCTAGAGGAATTTAGTTCTAGAAAATTAGCTCTGAGCAGAATCCTAGATGCTAGACAATTGGACTTCTCTTAATCCTTATTTTCTTAACCAACTATAGTTTTCTTAACCAAGCTTCACAGAAGGCAATCAGTGACTGTCATGTATCCTTAGGACAGCTCTTATCACCGACATGTATTTAATATGACTTTTTTGTGTCTATGGTTATATGGAGCAAACATTCAAAAATCAAGCTGAAGAGACATGCGCCTGAATTTCAGAGCACAGGAAGAGAAATCTTGGACCAACTGACAGATGAACAAGTAAAAAATTAACAGAATGAACCAAGGACTTAATAGTGGTATGTGTGGAATGCTTAGGGAGAAGGATCTGGTGCAGGTGTATTTTTGGACAAGATGGGCCTGGAGAGGAATAGCTGCCTCAATTCCAGACATGCAGTTGCCTCTGCCTAGTGAATTTGACATAGGGAAGTGCTGGAAGGAAAATTAATTTCTCAGGCAGAGATAAATTTCAATCTGAATCCAATGGAGCGTAATCCCACTATGCCCGAGTTATCTCTTTGGGGATTTTGATTTACAATGTGCTACCCAAATTGTAAGATCACAAATACCATTAAAATACAAAAAACTACAAAATGGGAGAACTTGAGGAAACAACCCTTCTTTCTTCCAACCCTTCTTCCTTCCTTCCTTCCTTCCTTCCTTCCTTCCTTCCTTCCTTCCTTCTTTCCTTCCTTCCTATCCATCTATCATCTCCTATCTATTCATCAATCTATTCATCTATTTATATAATCCTATGTATGTATGTATGTGTGTATATACATATTTATATACATATATGTACACCTGCATCCAATAAGACCATATCTTACCCAAAAATTTTTGTAAAGAGATTGTGGTAATAATTGCATTATTTCTGAATTTCTTTGAAATGGGAAAATTGCATATTTCTTACTCTTGTGACAATTGCTTTTATTTACAGGAAGCTTAGCAGTCATTTCTTAGCTTAGAACTTTTACACATTTCTTAGTGGGATACAATATGATAGGCTATTCTGGCTACAAATTCAACTGGGTTCAGACACTACTCTTGGAGATTTCTCTTTCCTGTAGGGTTTTCACCCTCAGGATCTATCTAAAGTACCTAAGGCAAGCATTAAATGTGCTGCTTTGTAAAAAATCAAACAACTCTCCCTCTTTCCCCTAGTGTTAATTGCTGATATGTGTGTAAATAAATAGATAAATGAGAGTCTGGCCTCAGAAAGTATGGCTCTAGGACTGTGGTGTCCATATTGTTCTGCCTTCTGTGAAAATATATGAAAAGATGTTTAATAGATGATAAAGATGATAAAGTCAATGGATACTATGCACCTCAAGAATGTTGTGGTTCTCTGTTTACAGCAGGTACAGATTTACTAGTGGAGGGAGTCATGGTAATAATGGTGACTGTGACAATAATTGGAAGCTATATTCTGAGGCCAGGTAGCTCTACACCTGTCCATTAGAGCTTCAGAAAAAATATCAAATTCTAATACGTTTTCTTAAATTCTAAAAAAAAAAAATAGTGTGTTATTCGCATTTATTTTTAAGCTTGAGATAATACATGGCCAATGCCAGCTGAAGCGTTGTTACCGAAGTTTAATTATCAGTATGTACTGTATATTGTTAAGCACTCACTCTTCAATATGCGGAGAAGACTGAGAAATAATAACCCCGGGATGGAAAGGACGTTCTAAGCAATGGGAAGGCAAGGGGTAACTTAAGCTTTTCATTCATCGTGACAGCAGTTGAGCTTCTTGATGCATTTATTATTGTAAAAATGTCCTTGAAACCAATTATTTCCTCCTTTAGATGGTTAGAATTCTGAATATTACCTGGAAAACTTCTAGAAGCATAATGTGTCAAGTCAACTTGTAAAAGCATTTGTAAGTACTCTGTGTGAGAATATTCAGAAGATGTTTTAGTTTCTCATTCATTATCTCTAACCCAGTTGTGTGTTGAACCGAAGGGCACATTTGGCTCCTGCACTGGGAAAAAAATGGATTAGTTCTTCCCACCTCTGTCAGGTTCTCTTTATCCACACATTTAAAATAATTTCTCTCTCTTTTCTTTTTAAGCCACAACTGTGTTAGTCAAGTGCATTTTTTTTCAATAAAGAAAATATACTGCACTGACACTCTGAATCATTTTGGTTTTGTTGGTATTGTTTATTTTAAATCTAAAGATTCAGCAGCACAGTGGGTAATAAATGAGAGGTGTTGACAGAACTAAAATAAAGGTACCTTACATTAAAGGGACCAGCTGAATTGCACTATTCAGTAACTCTCTCTTTGCCCATTATGATGATTTGTGTGGACTTTTGTAAAGCTACAAAATTTAAGTAACAATGTTCACTGGTTGGGAATTTTTCTAAACATTTGGTAGCCCTGGGAGTTATCTAAGCAACTTAGAATATCTCTGGGAGTTATAGCATTGATTTCCTCACCTAAACAAAAGCAGATCCCCCAAGGTCACTCTCTAAAAATTGGAACAACCAATAAATATTTTATTGTAAACTCTCTGCCTTCATTTTGGAAGGCAGCGTTGTCTAGTTTTAGAAAAGCTGATTCTTTCACTGACTAGAAGTAGAGTGGTCATTGTATATGGCACCAGGGGTCCCTGAAATTTAGAAAGACATATTATCCAATAAACCCAATACTACACAAATATCTCAATCCTATATTAAGGCCTTTTGAGAGGGAAACAGAAAACATGGGAGAGAGTATTGAAGAAAAGGAAAAAAAAGATGCATGAGAGAAAGAGAGAGAGCGAGAGCCAGTGTGTGTGTGTGTGTGTGTGTGTGTGTGTCTAAGGGAGATAAAGAGACATGTGCACAGATAAGAGGGATTAACACAGATATAAATCAGCTCATATGTAGTGAAAGCCACACTTTAAAACCTTTGAAAGTATTGCTGCTACGTTTTATTGAAACAAAGACTATGTTATGACATAGTAATTACACATATGAATAAACAAGCCCAACCAAAGCAAAAAATTCCAAACAAGCCATCCTCAGTCTCAGTAGTTTAACATAAGACAAATTTATTTCATGTCATAACTCATATCAATGGGCAGAAGAGACTGTCCATGCAGTTGTTCAGAGTCAGGCTCATTCCACGTGGTGATATCTCCATCTTCAACAACAGTCTCCAAGGTCATTGCAAAAGGAGGGAGTGAGAATGGAAACTCAGGAGGTGAGATGTTACGGCTCATGCCCAGGAGTGTTATGCATCACTTCCACCCATTTTCCACTGGCTGGGATGGAGTTGTATGGACTCAGTGGTGTCTGAGGGCCCCTCCCTACCCAATCCAGGGCACAGGGCAGTTTCCTCTCCCAAATGGACTTTGGGTTTCATTCCTAAAAATCCTTATAAGCTAGGGAACTATAGTGTGCTCCTTTCTCTGAAAGGAGGAAATTGTTTCAGTTCCAGGACTAGGTGGTCATTCGTCACAAATTCTAGAGCAAAGGTCTCTATTGTGTGTACACGTGTGTGTGTGTGTGAGAGAGAGAGGGGAGTTTTGTGGGGAGGATGTATGTATTTTAAAAAATGTCACCAACACATTTTCTGATACGCTGTTCTAACACTGCCTGGTTTATGCATTTTGAAAGATGCACTTCTAGGGTGCATTTAATGTCTATTATTCACATCCAAGGTGTCAGTCCAACACACACACACACACACACACATACACACACACACACACATACACTACACACAAAACAGTTTGAAGTATTGCCCCAGACTAAGGAGATTGCTAAACATGACTACATATTGAAAACTTAAGGCAAGATGAAAATTTGTTAGAAGACTGTATTCGGTTTCTCTTGCAGCTGTAACTAATTACCACAAACTCAGCGCCTCCAAACAACACAAAGTTTTGTTGTCTTAGAATTCCAGAGGTCGACAGTCTGAAATGGATGTCACCAGGCTAAAATCACAGTGTCACATAAGTTGCGTTCCTTTCTAGAGGCTAGGAGACAATCCGCTTTCTTGCCTTTTCCAGCTTCTAGTGGTGACCACAGTCCTTGGCTCTCAGACCTTGTCTTCCATCTTCAACACCAGCAGTCAGTGGTTGAATATTTCTCATGATGCCATCTCTCTCTTTCTGACCTTCTTGTCTCCCTCTTCCCTATTTAATCCCCATGTGATTATATTGGGCCATGTGGATAATCCAGGATAATTTCCTTGAGGCCAGCTGATTCACAAGCTTAATTCCATCTGTAATGTCAATTCCCCCTTGCCATGTAACATAACATATGCATAGATTCCAGAGATTAACACATGGACATCTTAAGGGGCCATTATTCTGCCTATCACAAACACCAAGAGATGGAGAGAGAAAACTGGCAGGAGATAGCATTTTTTTTTTTTAATTTTTTTAATGTTTATTTTTATTTTTGAGACAGAGAGAGACAGAGCACAAACAGGGGAGGGTCAGAGAGAGAGGGAGACACAGAATCCGAAGCAGGCTCCAGGCTCTGAGCTGTCAGCACAGAGCCCAATGCGGGACTCAAACTCACAGACCGTGAGGTCATGACCTGAGCCGAAGTCGGACGCTTAACCAACTGAGCCACCCAGGCGCCCCAGGAGATAGCATTTTAAGTTAAGTATTAGATAATGAAGTTATATAGTCCATTCACACATTTATTTATGTAGGAAATGTATCTTGTGTTCCTGCTCTGCATTTGGGATTGAGCCAGGCTCTAAGGATAGAAGTATGAAAAGGAAAACGAAACAAAACAAACAAACAAACAAACGAAGACAACCCTGTTTCCTTTTTTCATGGACCAGGCTAGGGGTGGGAGTCTGGACTGAAAGAGGACCAGGGAGAGAGAACATACAGGATTGGCCACTCTGTGTATCCGAATAATTAAAAATAGCATTCAAAGTTGTGGAAGACAGGGACAGATTCTGGGGGCTGGGAGGATTAGGAGATGGAGCTGGGGGCAGAACCCACAGCCAGACCAGGGGCTTTGTAAATGATGTTGAGGTGTTGGCCCCTTATCCTGATGGTAATTGAGAACTAAAGGTTTGGGGAGCTAGAGTTCTCTTGTATAAAAGTTACTGCGTGGGGCCACACCAGGAGAAGGGTGATGGCACTGAAAAGGAGGGTGGGGAAAGGATAGGTATGAGACAGATTTCAAAACATAACAGGGACTGGCTGGAAATGCTGACTGAAGATGGCGTTAGACTCAATGACTCTGAGATGTTGTCCTTGGTGACGAAGCAAAAAGAAGGTGAGCTTGAAGTGGGGCTGAGATGTGTGGTAAGTGGGACATTCTGAAAGACGACCAAAAACATGTAGCTCTCGCCAGAGGGTGTTTTGATAGGGTTTGGCAAATCTCAAAGGAAAATATTAGTTAAAAAAAACTGGAACTATCTGTGGTGAATATAATTGCCACCTTGTTTTTTTTTTTTTTATCAAACGTTAGGAATATGGATTTCATATGATTTGCAGATCAAGTTGAAGGTGAATATAACAAACTTACTTCCCTTATAAGAAGATGCAAAGATTTTCTTTTTCTTTCTATGTCCAACGTAAAGGTTCGGCAGTGGGGAAATTAGTTCATCCCACTAGGCAAACTGACAGGGGACGTCTTATGAAAATCTATTTACAGTCTTACGTCTTTAGCCCCATAACGGTAAAGCAGCAGGTGCACCTCTGGAGGATTTTACACTTCAGCAATTCATTATGTCACAGGTTGTTCTTGGTGTGAAATTCCTCTGATGAAGAAGCGCTGACAGAGGCAGGAGAATGAAGCAATTCTCTTCTCCTCCCTGCTAAACAAGTCATACTTAATGTTTCTTCAAGGTCAAGTTCAATTGAAAATAGGACAGGGTGATAGCTCCTTAGATTTGTACTAATAACTGGGTGTTCTCAGCAGAAGCCTTTTGGCAGGAGAGCAAAGTTAACTTATCAAAATGCTTAAGAAAGCAAAATTGCCTGCCAGGTAGGAGATCCAGAAGATTCAGGGCCCGGCAGAGCTAGATTTCTCTTTCTTTTCCACTAATAAGAATGAGCCTGATGCTCAAATAGTAACACCATGGAAAGTATGATCTCAGATGCAGAGCAAAAATGTTCTTCCTGGGCTTTTGTAATTTTATTTTGGGTGCCACCTTTCAAATGGCTTTAGGATGTTTAAGAAAAATTATGAGAGAGGCCCGGGCTTTTCAGCCTGATGGCTGTTGTTTGAGTGACACCTCACGGCATATATTCAAAAGACCAAGTGGCTCCTCCATTAACTTTCCTCCACCAACCCTTCAATCATTCTAGTCACCTGTTGTGACCTGTTAGTCAAAGCCTGGAAGATTTGGAAAATTGATCCTGGCTGCCTGTAGTTTCAAGAGCATGTACATATATTCACTTTAACTCACGGGTGCCAGACAGGGACTCACATTTTCAAAACTGGTCATGATTCTCAAAAAGTATAGCATGGTTAAGAAAGTAGGGTTGGGTGTCGTCAGCTCTGGGTTCAAGCCTCAGCTCCCCGCTTTCCCAGATGTGTCATCTTGGGAAAGTTACTTAACCACTCAACCTCAATTTCTTAACCATAAAAATGAGGGCAAGAGTGGTGTTGACTTTGTGGTGTGTTTGTGAAGATTGAGATGAGATGAGACGGGCAAAACATTTCACCCAGGGACTGACACATAGTGAGATCTAAACCGGAGGCAGTTACTCCAATATAATCACGAGCTACAAAGAGAGAAAGATGAAAAGCAACTCTCAAGTTTTGAAAGAAATATTTGAAGATTTTCTTCTGCTTTCATAGCCCCTGATTGTTTTATAATCTGAAACCAAATGTCCTTCTATAATAAGTACAGCATCAAACCCTATTAATGCATTAATAGCGAATGTAGATCTAAAAAGAAATAAATGAAAAGAGGGGATATGGATGAAAAAATGATGTGTGAGAAAGAACTTTCCTGGTAGATGTTAGGATGTTCAAAGAGAGCACAGAGAAAGAGCCTTTTTGGCTTTGAAGTGCTGAACTAATTAGATCTGCATATTAGATCTAGAGAAAAGGTGGAACTCATAAAAGGGAGCATCATTCCAAGACATTCAGAGGAAAGAACCATATGTAAGAGGGCCCAAAAGTTCAGCATTAGTCCTCAAAAAGTGAGTGGCAAAGAGAATAAAAAAAAAATTTGCAGATTAGTGTACACAGAATGTTCTTTCTTCTCTCTCTCTTGACTAATCCTTTTTTTTCTGGCTCCAGGTCAGTTTCTACCTCACAAAGGAACCATTACATACTACATTCCAAAGTTTTTGCCCGCTCTTCCCTCTGAAGGTCCATGGCCCTTGGACATTGTCATTTAATTTGAAATTTTATTTTGTTTTAATATTTGACTCAGGTTGTTTTGATTTAGGTGACTAGGCTGCCCATATTTGATTCTCTGCCACCCTCATGGGCTTGATCATATACACATTTCCCAGTATTTTTATTTACACATATCTGTGTGTGTATATGGGGTGTGTATATATTATACACACGAATAATATATATATTACGTATATTATGTATACATAATATATATACACATATTATGTATACATAATATATATATACATATAATATGTAATTATATAATATGTGAATATATATACATATTATATAATATGTATACACACACACACACGTGTGTGTGTGTGTGTGTGTGTGTGTATATACGTATTATATAATATGTACGTGTGTGTGTGTGTATATATATATATGTATTATATAATACGTGTGTGTGTATTATATAATATGTATATATATATACATGTGTGTGTGTGTGTATATATATATATGTATATATATTATACGTGTAAATACACACACACACACACACACACACACACACATTACACTTCCACAGAAGTAATTCAGGCTCAGGGAGTTTCAGGGGTCTGGGGAGGTCATGTCACCATGCTTTCTCTGTCATCAGCTATCAACTGGATGTTCATCTCCCACTACTCTGTCCAGCCCCTAAACTGACCCAAGGCCCCAGGCTCCTCTCTTCACTGGTCTGTGACTTACTGATTTCTCTTATGTCTGAATGGCTCCCAGAATGCTCCCTCCACATCCTCGCCTTTTCTTCAACTTGGCTTTTCTGTGAAAACAGGGCAGTCTCAAATAAAGATTCTAGTTCTTTCTCGCATCATAGGTCAAGGTCAGAAAGTGGTGTAGATGTATCCTTGACTGCTGCTTCCAAGCCTCTTCTTTCCTTCTTCAGAACAAACAACAACCCCCCCCCCCCACAAAGACCCTTTCCTTTGAAATTGAGTGAATTCAATATTCTATCTCCTTTTTTATCCTTGCTGCTGACTACTAGCAAGAGACTCCTTGTCTCTCCTCCCTTCCAATGGAGGCTTTAATTCCTGGTTTTTATCTCCACCTCTAGTCCTGTCAACAGTTATGACAGCACAATAATCCTATGCTTCACAGTGGGAGAAAGTTAGCTAAGGATGATCTGGCCATGAAACAGCTTTGTAGCTAGAGGTCAGGGACAATGTTACAGTGATTTGGGTGAACTCAACACTTCAAATAGGAACAAAGAATCTTGGTGGATATCAGGATGTTTTCCATAACTACCGAGTCACACCCCTTATGCCCGTACACTATTTAAATCCCAGCTCATCTGAGAAATCAAATGTAAGCATTAGGAAAAGTAAGAATCAGAACTGACTAACAGTAAGCTCCCCTCACTTAGTGGAGTGGGGTCCTAGAGCAGAGATTACGTTCTGCTGTAGAAGATTATAGGAAGTTGTGTTTCCTGTACAACAATGCTGTGAGATGAGATTTGTACCCACCTAATTCACTTTCCATTTTTTATTTTTAAAGTCCTTTGTTTTGGTTTTGTTCGGTTTTGTTTTGTTTTTTTTGAGATAGAGAGAGAGAGAGAGAGAGAGAGAGAGAGAGAGAATCCCAAGCAGACTCCACGCTAAGCATCGACATGGGGATCAATCTCACGACCGTGAAATCATGACCTGAGTTGAAATCAAGAGTCAGAAGCTAACCTGACTGAGCCACCCTGGCACGTCTTCATGTTTCCACCTTTTAAAATGACCACTTCATACTTTCTTCTCCTCAAACTTCCATGTCTCCTTTTGTCTTTTCTGCACACTCTTCACTGAGGAAATATAAACCCAAAGAGAAATTTCCTTATATTTTGAGCCAGATCTACACTTAACATATTTTTGTGCACATGTTCCTAGTTGTTCCCGCACCTTTACAACGTGTGAAATGCCTCTGTGTCTATTTTCTTCTCAATGACATGGCATTGGAGTTGTACTCACTCTTTTTGGGCATCATCGCCTTCTCCCTTTCTCCTGGAGATTCCCCATTGGCATAAAACTTGGTATTTATATATACTGCTTCCCAGATTGCACCCCACCTTGAGCTACCACCTCCTTTCTCTGCTCTTTGTCACAGTAAAAGATATTGAATGGCCTTGTCTCCCTATATGAAAATATGAAAATATGTTTTCATATTTTCCAGTGATTTCCGCATTGCCAGATGTTGCAATAAACATGGTTCTCTCTTCATTCCATTCAAGATTTTAAACTGCATGACACCGAAACAGAAATCCCTTTTCTTCTCTTGGCTTTGCCTTTGGGCACCTCACTCCTCTTGCTTTCCACACATATCTCACCAATGATCCTTTTTTCACTTTCCTTTTCTGGAAACTCCTGCTTTGCCCAGTTATTTAATATTAAGAAAAAAAAAGTATGTTAACCATCAAGATAAAACTGTCAGGTGGATTTCCACTGTATTTAGAATAATATCCATACTCCTTAAAGTATCTTTTTAAAAACAATTTATGTATTTATTTATTTATTTATTTAGAGTGTGCATAAGCAGGGGAGGGGGAGAGAGAGAGAGAGAGAGAAACGGAGAGAGAGAATCCCAAGCAGGCTCCATGCTGTCAGCTCAGAGCCCGATACAGGGCTAGATCCTACGAACCATGAGATCATGACCTGAACCGAAATCAAGAGTCAGAGACTTAACCTACTGAGCCACCCAGGTGCCCCTCCTTAACGTATCTTCTCCAACATTTCTGACATCATTTTTCTTCTGCTCCCTTTGCTCCAGCAATGCTGGCATTGCTACCCCAGAGTCTTTGCCCCTGCCATTCTCTTTGGCTGTAACTTTCTTCCCTGATATTTTGTGTGACTGGCTTCCTCAGAGGCCAGGTCAATTTTTATCTTCACAGAGAGGACTTTCCCAGTTCCTTTCCAAATTCCTCTCTCGCACCACTCCATTTCCGTTTGGAGGATTATGATGATTCCTTTTTTTTTTGAAATAGATTTCCTCACTTAATGTCTCTCTCCCTCCTTGGATCTAAGCTTGATGAGGGAAGAGACCCATCTTATTTTTTCATTGCTGCATCCCAACTGTCTGGCACAGTGTCTGACACATAGTAGGTACTCATTAAATAAATATTTACTGAAGAAATGAATGAAGTAGGTGATATCAGAACTGACATTAAAACTAGGTTTAGGAGGAAAAGGCGGGGGCGGTGCCTGGGTGGCTCAGTTGGTTAAGCGTCCGACTCTTGCTTGATTCTGGCTCAAGTCGTGGCTTGGGTCATGATCTCATGGTTGTGAGATCGAGCCCTGTGTTGGGCTCTGTGCTGGACACGGAGCCTGCTTAAGATTCTCTCTCTCTCTCGCTCTCTCTCTCTCTCTCCCTCTGCCCCTCCCCTGTTTGCACTCTCACACTATATCTCTTTTTCAACACCCCCGCCCCTGAAAAAAAAAAAACAAACCTAGGTTTAGGGATTCCAACTCCCACGCTTGCTTTGAATACTAAACTATAATAATTTTACTAATGTAATTCTTGGATCAGAGACTTTTTTGATCTTCAGGGGAAGCTGTTACCACTTTTTGGAGTAGGGGTAGTCAAAACAATTAAGTTCAAGGTCTCAAACTTGACGTGTTTGCTTTCCATTCCTACCGCTTTCCTACTAATTTGCAGTAGATGGGTCAGCGTGTGAGAGTTACAGAGCTGGGGGTTAATGAGCAGCTCCCATCTGTGCAAAACAGTCTAGCATTGGACCCAGTAGGAGTTTGAGAAATCATTTTACCAAATGGTTCAAGCCAATATCTTGAAGCACTACAAAATCAGGGATTGTGTCCTGTACATCTACCAACTCCCTTTCCCCCCCCCCACACCAGAGGACCATGTCAGGTAGGTCTTTGGAGGGTGTCCCACAAGAATACTCCATCCTTCCCCCTTTCTGTGCTCTTCCCAGTCCTCATGGCTTCCCTATAGTTCTTTCTTTTATCCTTGTTCCCACCGTTCTCTGTTCCCACCTCCCATGGCTTTCTCATAAGACAAAAAGCCTCTCAATCCAGTCTGGGGTCCTGCACACTCCATTCTTAACTGTCTCAACTCCAGCTGACTGCAGGCTGGGGGAAGGGAGAACTGGGCTGTTAGAGAATGACTGGGTGTGGGCACTCACACCACCAGCTGGCATGTACCTGCTCCTTCAGTCCTGAAACTGTCTAGAATTCTGTGGCAAAAATCACTGTGTTTCTCATTGGTTGTCTTCCAGTCTTGGTTTGCCATCTTTTTTGTCTCCTAAATCGGCTCTCAGATTTCCACCTGGTTTTAAGCTTCCCCAATTTTGTTGATATTCCTATCTGCGGCTGTTGCCTATCTAGTCCCACTTGCCCTTATGGGCATATGGCTTCTTTATACTTTAAATGTCTTCTTTATTTGATTTTAGGGTTCGTGAGGAAAAATTAATAAACCGGTAGGTAAACATGCCTTGTTTAATCTGAAGTGTCATCTTTTATTGTCTCTGATCTTCTTTATGAGTTCATGCCTTCCTGCAAAGCAGTCCACGTTGACTCAACAGGTCAGTCTTTTCTGATTAAAAACAGCCTATTGGGGTCGAAAGTCTAGTAATTTATTTATTTATTTATTTTTAATTTTTTTTTTTAACGTTTATTTATTTTTGAGACAGAGAGAGACAGAGCATGAATGGGGGAGGGGCAGAGAGAGAGGGAGACACAGAATCCGAAACAAGCTCCAGGCTCTGAGCCGTCAGCCCAGAGCCCGACGCAGGGCTCGAACTCACAGACCGCGAGATTGTGACCTGAGCTGAAGTCGGACGTTTAACCCACTGAGCCACCCAGGCGCCCCTCTAGTAATTTAAATATAACTCCTTATCGTCCTCCTAAGTGAAGTCATATATTTGTCTTTCTCTGACTAATTTCACTGCGGATAATACCCTCCAGTTCCATCTACATAATTGCATTGTTGCACTATATGCTAATTTGGATGTAAATTAAAAAAAATAAAATTAAAAAAGATTTTAAAAATTAAAAAAAAAATAAATATAACTCCTTATCAGTGTCGTTTGAATAATCTCTTTGGGATCATTTGGTTTTTTTTGGTTAAGCGCTCAGGGTTTGAGATGTTTCTCTCTCTCCTTCCTGGCAGTGTGGCCTCTGAGTATATGGTGGGAGAAGGGACTTTGGATTCACACAGTGTCATTGGATCCTCTTGGATCCTTGCAAGGGAGCAACCGTTCTGGTTTGGCTCTTGGACTGGTGATTGTTGTGGTGCAAATCGTCCCATCTGATACCGACTGCCGAAGGCTGTGGTCCTGGCCATTTGCTACAAGTAGTGAATCCTGTATGTCATTTGGGCCTAATTTCCAGGTTCCATCAGCCCACTGGCTCTCTCAGTGTCTCCTTACCTCATCCTCATGGCCCTCAGCAGCTTCTCTGTCTCTACATGCCCCGGGCAGGCTGTGGGGAACAAGAAGTTTATTTCTCTAGTCATTTTCCTGAGCTGCTCTGCCATGCGATAGTGCCTCATATTGGCTTTGAGTCAACCTTCCCAGCAAGCTCTTCCAAGGTTTCAAAGTAGAACAGAGAAAAAACTCCTTTGCTTTCAGTTTTCCCCAAGCCTATATAAAATGCTTTTCCCAACTGGGATTCCGGTACAAAGAAGAGGAGTTGAGACACATGTTTCCCTGACCTTCCTTAATTTTTGCTTCTCTTCACGCTCCAACTAGCCTAGAAAGAGCAGGCTTCCCCAGATTCTACTTTTTGACAGGGTATTTCCCCTTTGTCCCAATTCTTTCTTGGGAACAGTAAGCTTCATGGCTTTGCCTGAGGGTGAGAAAGTATTGACTTGAAACTATGTGATAACAACTTCTGTCAGTTTTGGCTTTGATATAGGTGACACAGAGCAGGTGGTAACCATGGATCATAGGGGTCAAAAAGGAAAACCGAAATACATAAACAAAGAACATTATCCCTTTCACAAATGTTTAACTAGACTCAAAACACATCTTGAAGTATTTTGGGAAGGAGAAGAATTTAAATAAGTGGAAAATGTTCCAGAAGATAAGAAGAGATATAAAAAATGGAGACAGCCAATGAAAAGATCCTAAATAATGGAAAGGAAATATGAATTATATATGTTCTAATTGTGTAACTTCTATTGTCTTGACAATAGGCAAGTCACTTAATTTCTTTGAGCCAAGTAATTCCATTTATAAAGAGTAAAAGGCTACCTGGGGTGCCTGGGTGGCTCAGTCCGTTGAGCGACCGACTTCGGCTCAGGTCACGATCTCACGGTTTGTGAGTTCGAGCCCCGCGTCCGTCTCTGTGCTGACAGCTCAGAGCCTGGAGACTGCTTTGGATTCTGTCTCCCTCTCTCTCTGCCCCTCCCTCACTCATGCTCTGTCTGTTTCTGTCTCAGAAATAAACATTAAAAAAAAAAAAAAGTAAAACACTACCTTGATGGCCTCCAGAGTGTTTTTAAATACTGGTATTATGCCTTTTATGGTTTCAGATATTATTATAGTGTAATGGCGTGCTGGTTATTTATTACTGCATAACAACCACTCCAAAACGTAGTGGTTTAAAGAACAATAATTTATTTTTTCTCAAGAATCCACCATCTGGGCTTGCATCCATGGAGAAAGCTTATTTTTGGCTCCAGCTGCATCATCTGAGTTGGCTTGACAGGTTTAATGCAAAGATTAAGTTGAAAGAAAGGAAAATTCAAACTGAACTTTTGGAATTACTTAAATTATTACCCATCACAACAATTGATAACATATTTTATTTACTGATAACTGATAGCCAGTAAAATCAGACAATCTGTAATTTAATCAATGAGAGGCTTCAACTCCCATATTTCCACAAGACAGTGATATTTGGAGTTTGGCTTATGTCTTCAAGATACTGAGGAAAAATTGTTCGATAATTAGTAGAATGTTGGTATTAAATAAGAGTCGTTATCTCCTAACCCTTTGAACCTATGAGAAGAGGTAACAAATTCAAGCAGTAATGAAGTTCAATATACTTGGTTTTCTCAAGGTTGAGGCTGGGATGAACAGAGCAGGAAAGACAGAAGGAAAATCGATTGAATGCATACAAGTTCAAAGCTCAACAGGAATAATTTTCCACGTAATGGAATTTTTTATAAGCCCTTTCTCAAGAATAGGAGAAAGAATAAAATAGTAATAATGACAATGGCTTATTCAACAGTTACAATATAAACTCTATATTAAGACTTTCACATTAGGGGGTGCCTGGGTGGCTCAGCCAGTTAAATATCTGACCCTTGATTTTGGCTATGATGATCTCATGGTTTGTGAGATCAAGTCCCACATTGGGCTCTGTGCTGACAGCATGGAACCTGCTTGGGATTCTCTCTCCCTCTCTGCCCTTCCCCTACTCACCACTGTGCTTTCTCTCTCTCTCTCTCAATAAATAAATAAACTAAATAAAAATTAAAAAAGACTTTCACATCAATTATTTTGAACCAACTTATGACCATCAGTATGAATATAGGGAACATATTTGATGAACAAGTGAATAAACAAATAGTAGATATTAATCTCTCCATATATATTGTTGAAGCATTGCATTCACATTTTAAGAGATTAGGAAACTGAAACAATGAGAGATTAAACATCTCTCCTAAGTTTACACTCAAAGAGGTGAATGGCAGATGTAAGATTTGAAATGAATCCAGATAGAAGTGTGACCGCTTTTTGAAAGTTTGTGTTATGCCACTTTGCTTTTTTTTCCCATTTCTTTACACCACTTTGCTTTTATGAAAGATTTACCATAGTACCTGCCCCACTGTCTGCAAGAAATCCTTAGGGGATGTTTGCCTTTAGAAAAAAGTGCAAAAAGTGAAAATAGCATCCAGGGTTTGTTCTGCATTTGTTTGTTCAGCGTTTGTTCTGTACCCTGAGCAGAGAGAGTGGCCCTGCCAAGCTCCTTCCCTGGGAACCACACCCAGCATCTCGGCATCAAGGCATCACAGCCTAGAACTGTGTCTGTAAGCATCCGTGCTTTAGCTCCATTTAGTTTGTGTACCCTTGAGCAAGATGTGTCCTAAGGGATCAGGAAAGCCCCAGAGATGTTATTTATGGGGTCTGAGAATGCTCACAAATTTTTCTATATACATTAATGGTAACTGCTTCTTTGCTTTATGCCACTTTGGCTTATGAAAGCTTTCATAGAATGTTCTACTCTCATATGGTAGGGGAGACCCGCATTTCAAATTTCAAGCTTCATCCATCTAATATCTAGGCTATTCCTAGATAGCACACTGCCGCAGAGGGTTAAGTATTGGAAATATGGAAGTGAGAGATGCTGAAAAAAGAATACTTCTGTGAGGCAAATTTTCAGTGTTATTCAGCAGCATATGATAAAGTAAACACACATTTCTTGTGAGAGTTACTTATAAACGTCCAATTGCCCTGCAAGGTGGGTCGTCCCTGATGGCCGGGACGTTCTCCATGTGTCTGTGCTTGAGGGAAAGCAGACGAGTTTGGGGGACGTGGCATAGAGATGCATCAATGCTCTCTGTGACAAAGAAGCAAAAGATTGAAAAGGCCTCAGGGGAGACCACGATTTGGGATGGGGACCCCCTCAGGGAATGGCTGAGAAAAAAAACCCCTCCAGGTGAGCAGCTCTAATATTGCTCAGGGCGTCACAGGGTTATGGGCTATGACGGTATGAGTGTCAAACAGTCCCCACCCCCCTTTCTAGATCTCCCCTCGGTCCTGTTACTCATTAATGTTTGGGATGCGAGTAGATCTTCTGAGGAATGGAAAATGCAGTGAGTCCTTCTTCAAACTTGGTCTGAGAGGGGACAAAGGAAACATGGGGGGGGGCAGCTGACATCCAGGAAATACTTGGCTTTCCGTTGAGTGACAGATGACGGCCATGGCACTAGATTCTGTGGTAGCCTGAGGGAAATTTCCCTCAGACCACAAGATTTCCTTACCTTTGAATCCAAGCTCACCGAAGACAACTCTTTTTCTCTGGAGGTGTCTCTCTCTCTCTGCCAGGGGGCAAGGTGGTGAGGGTGGAGAGGGGGATCAGTGTCAGTGGCTACACGAGGGTTGCCCTAACTGCATCCTGACTGCAGACGATTGTCCAGACTCTCCCTGTGAGAAGAGTTGCAGACTCCACGTGCTCTTGTAAATCTCTTTCTCTCTCCTTGTAACGTTGCCTGGAAGGGCGACACACATATCTCAATCTCCTTTGGTAACTGAACCTTCTGCTATGCTCCAGGGAGTAGAATAGCAAATGAGACAAAACAGGTCTCTCTCCTCAGAATATATGGTCTAGTCCAGAAACATTTTCTATGAAGTCTTCTCCACGGCCCACCTCCAAGCAGGTATAATTGAACATTTTTTTTCCCTTAGTACTCTTCCATACTTTGTGCAGACATTAGCCAAATATATATTATTCCTCTTAGTGCTTTTGGAAAGAAAGCATGTTGGACTCCCTCTGGTAACATGTATGCTACTTAGGGCAGAGTGTTCATATCTTATCCCAGAGCCTATCATGAAGTAGGTGCTCAGTTAATGACTGACGAGTGTAAATGGCTGAAGGAAGAGCGGACGAACATTTCAGGGTGGTAACTCCATGGACCAGGGGAAAAAGGAGCAGTTCTGGAAGCTGGCCTACTGGTGGTTGTAGTATGTCTCCACATCCTACAGCCCCACTGTGGCCAGGAAAGCCGTAGAGGGGCTCTGATGGAAATGTCTGAAATCGCAATAGAATGTCTTTAGGGTATGAAGCCTGTAATGACGTATGTACATCACCTGGTTAAGCTTCACTGAGAAATAAAATTCCAGGCAGCAGACAGGAAGAAAGGAGTAAAAGAATGTTGAGTTCTAGGCACATAATTATTAATAACCTATTTTTATTTGTGAGGAGCAAGAAATTCAGAGAGGTTAGGCAACTTGCCAAATATCCCATGACTTGCAAATTACAGAGTCAGGATACGTTCCGAGGTCTGGGAGAATCAGAAGGCCAACATGGGCAAGGCCTGTAATGAGAAGCTTTTCGCATATGAGATAGGAGATGACCTCCTTCAGTATCTCAGAACAAATCCCACTTCAGATCCCACCTTTTCTGTTTTAGATGCAGCGGGCATGATATGTAACAACTATTCCCACGAAGAAGATGGCAAGGGGCCCATAATTCAGTAGTGCTTCACGGAGAATTGGCCGAATGTGCTGTGATTTTGTAAACGTATATTAGAAATGGTGAGATTTCCCTAGTGCCCGCTTTCTTCTACAGCCTGGACCTTATGA
The DNA here is from genome assembly GCF_023721935.1 of Panthera uncia. Classification (NCBI taxonomy): domain Eukaryota; kingdom Metazoa; phylum Chordata; class Mammalia; order Carnivora; family Felidae; genus Panthera; species Panthera uncia. The sequence goes on from NW_026057580.1 coordinate 15,881,353, forward strand.
AGCGTTTGTTCAAATCAGGAATTAACACCCCGAACATGGAAGGATGGGTGAGGACGTCCAGTAAACTTTGGCTGCCTGAATAAATGAATGACTCACTCCTGATAGCGCTGCGGGCCCTGAAACTGCTCTCAGGTCAGTCTTTGAAGGTCGTGACATAGGATCTGAGTCAGGGAAGCTGGCAGGCAATAGCTTCTCTCCTGTGGCTAGTGTTGGCTTCTCAAGAAATTAGGAGCTCACTGTAGCGGGGCTACCCAGGGCTTTCCCTGCCCCATTTCCTGTCAGTAAATCACAGAGGAGTGGGTTCCCAGAGTCTCGTCAGTATGAAGGTAACTGAAGAGCTGCTGAGAAGTACTAAGGCTCTGCTCAGGTGGTAACGTACCGTGCCTGTGCTCATAGTGCGATGCGGCAGCTGAGACAGCTAATGTAACGTCAGGCTGCATCAATGACCCCTAATACATGGCCCCTCTTACTGTGTAATAAATGGTTCGTCATACCGCAGCTGAATTCTGTGTCCAGTCACTGATGAGCGGGGACATGTTCAAACAGGCAAACCAGCATAATGAGACACCAGCAAATAATGTCCTCTGAGCAGCATTAGAAAGGGCTGGTGATTTCATTTTATTTCTCTGGAAGGGAAGAGTCCTCAGGGGAGCAAGAAAAATCTCTCCAAACAGTTGAGGATCTGTTATGTGAAAGATTGGGTAGGTTTCTTCTGATTGGGCCAAAGGCGGACATAGATATTAGATCAATGTAAAGAGAAGCTTTCTAACAACGATCTAAAGATAGAAGGTGTTGGCTCACAAGGGGGCCATTATAAAAAGTGTGTGAGCAGAGGCTAGATGTTTGCAGAAAGGATGGCAAGTGTGGGTAGGAAGTCGGGCAATCAATAGTGTGGAGTGGCTTGTGTGGAGTGTCAAATGACCGGAGAAAAGGGTCTCTCTTTTTGGCATAGTTCAGTCAGAAAGAGTTAAACTAACATATGATAGTTTTCATTTGCCAAAGTTGCAGAGACCATACCTGTAGGGACCAAAGAGGGAAGGAGCCTCAGATATCATTAATGTAATCCACTCATTTTTGAGACAAGGCCAGCCATTGTCATTCTACCACATCGGGACAGAATGAAGGGGATTCTCTGTGTTTTCATCTACTGATGGTTTTTAGATTTTTTCAGGGGGCTTGAGGGCTTGGAAGCAGAGTGGTAGGTGTGACAGGTTCCTGGCCTCAGAGCTGCTGTGCTCATCTGCGCCATGAACGTGGTGTTTGCATTGATCTTTGAAGCGAGGCTTCCACAACTCAAAGTTTAGGAACCTTGGTTGATGCCAATAGAATCTCTTTCTCCCACGGTCCTCATGACAGCGGAGATGAACCTCGCTCTCTGTCTCTAGAAATGCCATCGGTTGCTTTTTCAAGTAACTACAACGAGCACCACGAGAACTGCCCGAGAGTGAACAAGTGGGACGTATTTTGGGCTTACTGGCTCACGGCTATTATTTTCCTCCTAATTTACATCACCACTGTGTGTCACTGCTGTATTTTTCTTGAGGCGCGGATGCTGCTTTCTGTAAGTGTTCGTCTAATTGCTTCCAATCTTTCCTCTTGTTCTTGAGCCTTTCAATGGGTCCTCAACTTTTTGGGGAATGAAAATGGCCAACCTTCCATGTCAGTGGGATATAAAAACTATTTGCATCTCTCAATTTCGTACTGCATGTCCTCTCAAATAGCCCTGGCCTGTTTATTTCTTATAAATACTAAACATGTAGTCTCAACTTGCTTTCTCATACCTGTGTTGAGCTCTGTTGGCTTATCTACTGTTTTCATGTTTCTGCCGACCCCCCCACCTCCCAACCCAGGTTTCTGGTAGATTTCCCCGTGTGTTTCTCTATCAAATTCATTTGAGTTTTTTTAATGCTTTAATGTTAAATCCTTAACATCTTTATGCCTCTATTTCTTGACTTTCTTCCCTTGTGAGATTCAGGAAAGAATCTCAAGATAATAAAGCACTGACTGCTTTATTATCAGTTGCAGTTGGGTTTATCAGTTGTTCTGAATCAATGATGAAGACTTAAAGTGATGCTTGACTCTAGGGGCTGTAGATGACACCTCCCTTCAGCAAGATTCATTTCTGTTGACTTGGTGATGCAGTCAGGCTTGCAACCATGAGAATGTGCAGAGCCCTAGCAATTTGCAAGTACGATATTGGCAATATTATCTTGCAGGTTTTCTGCAAGTCTGACTGTAGGGGCATAATTGCTTTCATGTTCATTTTCTCTTTCATCCTGATTTTGATCATTTCTGTCAATGTGTGGTCCTCATAGCCTACCATTTTATTATTAATTAAGTAATTAATACTGAAGTCTAGTTGACACACAGCGTTGTATTGGTTTCAGGCATACAACATAATGATTTGACAAGTTTATACATTATGCTGTGCTCACAAGTATAGCTACCATCTGTCACCATAAAAGGCTATTACAATACCACTGACTATATTCCCTATACTGTGCTGTCAGAGACTCTAAGTCTAAAGTTCTCTTTTGGCCAGCAAAAGAGCAGATGCAGGATTAAAATGAGAGACCGGGAAAAGACAAGAGCCCCGAATAAGGGTCCTTGCGCCATATTTATTCAGATCAGAAGGCATAGAAACGTGTTGGGCACAAAGAGACAAAGAAACCGTGAACATTAACTTGGGGACGTGACGGGGGGAGAGGGGGTTTTGAAGATATACAGTGTTTGGGTCAATATATTACATTTCTTTATTTTTGAGAGGCAGAGAGAGACATAGCGCGAGTGGGGGAGGGGCAGAGAGAGGGAGACAGAATCTGAAGGAGGCTCCAGGCTCCAGGCTCTGAGCTGGCAGCACAGAGCCCGACATAGGGTGAGATCATGACGTGAGCTGAAGTCAGATGCTCAACCGACTGAGCCCAGGAGCCCAGGAGCCCTGGGGTTTGGGTCGACAAAAAACAAAATCCGGGCGCTGGGCAGATGGGCAGATGGTTGTTAACAGCAGACAGGAGGCGCTGTGCCTGTTTATCTCTGCCGGCCTAGGGGATGAGACAGATAAGGGGGAATAACCTCAGGGTTAACAAGGCACCTTTTCTTTTGTTAATCCTCTCTGCTCCGGGGTTGCTTTGCCTGCAGCGCAGTGGTCCATAGTCCAATTCACCAGTTTACCTACCCTGGCCCTATTCTCCTGTGAAAGCAGGTTTTCTGCTATAGTACTAAATTGGGGTGCTTCTATCCTGAACATCTAATCTTGTTAGTCCTATGTATTGAGCACCTTTGCACCATTTCTATTTCACATCTTTGCCTCTCCCTCCCTATTTTTGGGGGCTGTGCACCCCTCCCTATTTTGGGGTGCCTTTGCATCTCCCTCATCCTGGCACCTTTGTGCCTCCCTATTCTCTGGGTATCTTTGCACCCCTCTATTCCTGGAGTGCCAATCTGTTTTACCCAAACTTGGGTGTGACCATTTTATGAGTTTGTATTTCTTTATGCCTTGTTAACCAATTGGTGTAAGCCCGGGGGATTCCTAAGCTTATCCCCCACACTGTGCCTTTTATCCCCATGGCTTATTCATTCCATAACTGGAAGCCTGTATCTCTCACTCTCTTTCACCCATTTTGCCCCCAGCCCCCTACCCTCATGGCTCTTTGGCTCTTTTGTGACATTTGGCTGACATATTTATTAATTTTCTCTTTATTACTAGATTTATATTTCACCAACCTATAATTGCTACTTTACTGAATAGCAGTTACCAAGATCTTTTTCGACCAAGAGGCTACTTTTTTCCCCTGTGCTACCAACTCTCTAAGGAAAAAGTCCATTGGTCCTGAATAGTAGGTTACCAGCAAGCCCAGTTTAGCCTAAGTGCTCACTGTTGGTGATGCATGGGTTATTTAGTGTATCGGGGATGATGTACAGACCCAGAGCTTATAAACTGAGGGTAGAAGCCCAGAAAAATAGATCTGGGCTTCTGGTGGGTGATAGTGGCTTATAGCTTGAGTAGTGTTTTCTATATTAAAATATCTACCTCACAGCCCATTGTGGCATATAATTAAGCCGATCTGGTTATTTTGAGACAGATAACTTGTGTTGAAAATACAATTAAATGACATAAGAAAAAAAGGAGTTCTGGACTTTGGTAAACAAAGGAGGAGGGGTGAAATGAAACTCTCCCTAAGCTCTCCTTTTAGAACTGTAACACATCATCCCTCCGATATTAAAAACAAAAAAAGGAACTCCCATTTTTGCTAACCCCTGCTAAGGTGCTAATGAATAAAGAAATAACTAGCCCATTAAGATTTACCACTATTGATCTACAATATCATCTTTTCCAGAGACTTTTGCATCTTGATGGGGAATTCTTAAAAGTGGTTACATTTTCAAGGTCAGAAGTCAAAGGAGTGAAAATACAATGATACCTGGTCCTGAAGTTGATAATTTTGGAGATGGTCTTCTTGACTGTTTCTCCTATGATTTATCTCACACAATTTGTTCCCAGCGAGTCAGTAGGGCAAACTCCTTGGAGAAGAAAAGTTTCAACTAAAAGCTATATCTGATAGTATTATCCTTTTTAGTTATCTGTTTCATAGGAAGTTTGGCAATGGCAGTGCTAATGTGTGCAATTTCATGCTTGTCTTTTCTTACAGTTGCTCTTATTATTTCCTGGAATAGCAGGGATTTGAGATGCAGTGATTATGTTCCTGATAACAGCAAATTTCTTCATTTGGGACTTGGAATGGAATAACTAAGGCTTACAAATGTAGAGATTTGACCACTTCGTTTGAGGAGAGGATGACGATGTTTAAGATAACATGTTAGCCCTTTCCCCAAAATGGGAATAGGTAGGAAAAGTGACTTGTAAATTAATGTTGTTAGGCCTCCCAGACGATCAGCTTTGAATTGCATGGACTTCCTGGTTTTAGCTTTTTCTAATGGTATTCAGATATGCATAAGAGTATTTTGGTTTGTTTTTCCCTGTAATGGAAATTTAAAATAGCCCCAAACCGGGTGTGTTGGCTGCATATGGTTTCATTTGCATACCACATAGAGGAGGAGAGAAAACCTGGACAATATTTTTGGCATCTTAATAATATGCCTCCAAGGAAGGAAAGAGCCACACAATTCATTTTCTTTGACAAAACTTTAATTAGAAAACCAGACTCCTCTGATTATAAAAATTACACAAGCTGATAAATCTTGGTAAGTTATAGAGAGAATAATTTTATGAACATTTTATACCTAATAAAAAAGTTAAAATAATTAACAGCATTCATCAGATTAATTTTGTTTTCACGTGGTTTTCTAATATAAAAAAGCATATAGTCATCAACCTTTATATAAATCCATATATGTTTGTAATAGCTTTTTCATGAGAAGGGACAATATTCGTATTTAAATAATGATATTAATAATTGGTAATGAATCAAAACTGCCAAAAGCTGAAGCATGACAAAATTTATGATCAAAGTTGCTTAGGGAACTTTTGAGTCTTCTGGATCCAGCAAAAATGATCTTTTGGAGAAAACCTAGACACAAGACTTCATATTATTATAGTATTGCCCCACTTGAAAGAAATTCCATATGATCAGCGTTGCTTCATATTCTGTCAGAACAATGACTTTTTCTTTTCTCTCAACAGTTTTGTACCAGATTGGTGCTAACCATGTGCTGGTGTATTTCTCTGTCTACAGGAAACGGTGTTTGATCAACAGTAAACTGTAAATCTTTTTTCTCCCCAGACCAGTAAGAACAGATGCACGTTGACAATATAAAGTCTCATCTGAACATGTAGGTTCCGCGGGGGCTAACCCGCGTCCTGCAATACGACATCATTTCAAAATCTCTCGCTTCTTAAAACTTCTGTCCTGGAGCAAAGGCAGCATCACATGGACTTCTGATTGCCTTTGGGCAAGGTAGGAGAATTCTCGTGTCCAAACAATAAACGAGGAGTCTGGGTAGAAAGTAGTCACATGTAATATCTACATTTGTTTATTGCATTCTAATTTTCTCAATATTGCATTGCAATGCTGACCCAGTTTCATACCATCATCGAACCACTTTAACCACGTTTCAGTGAAAAGTGCGTCTGTGTCTCTGCCACAGTGTCCGAACATAAGAGCTGTAAACTGTTAACAAACGACTTAGTTTCATTTGGGGAATAGCAATGAAAAAGTTGTGAAGTAAATCCTCTAGGAAGGATGGCACTATGCTGAGCACACAGATATTAAACGCACTAATAGTTGGCATTAAATATTCTTTCACAACCTGGTACTCTAACACATCCCAAAGCTAATTTAATGATACAGGTTTTGTAGCAAACTGTAATTAGAAATAATTTGATATCGGTACCTTGAGGACCGAGGATAACACATTTAAGGATGCCATTTGTTTCACATCTCCTACTCAAATCCAAACACAAAGATTGCTGAAGCATATTAGGTCATTTAGCTTGTAAGCTAAAGAGAGGCAGAACCAGACTTTCGATGGACATTTAAACTTGAATGCTGTCCATGCAGTCTCTTATTCCTTCCCTAGAAAGAGTTTTGCTAGAAGTTATACCAAGTGAGAGCCCTGAATGAACACTCCAAAAATTATAGGAGAGGAAGTATTCTCAGGTAGAAATATACTTGATTTTGTAGCAGGCACCCCCAATTTTGGATTAGGAGGCAGACTTAAGAAGAAAACCTGATTTTAGTTGATAAATATTCATCACCTTCTTCCATAAAATAATTTCCTTATGGAGGACGAAGTGATGTAGACGAAATCAAATCAGGTATATTCAGCTTACCTCAATGTCAAGTTCAAGTGGATAAAAATATTAGTAGCAATTTCAGCTGAGAACAAGGCAGAGATGAAACATTAATGGAAATGAAATAGCTATCACATCTCCCAAGCAACTATCATCTATGAAATTTAAAGAAAACTTTGTATATGCTGAAATCTATGTGGTATAATTAATAAAGCATTTTCTGGCATAAATACTGCAATGCTGCTTCACCAACATAATAAACTATGTTATTTCGGAACAATTCTAATAAAGATAAACTAAGTCATAAACAAAATGCAGTAAGAAATTTGGACAAGCAACAAGCCATCTGAGTCAGAATTTCTGTGGATGGGATTGCACAATCAATCTGTTGATGTTAAAGAAGCTAAAACAAGTTCTAAACTAACAAAAATTTAGAAGATGAGAAATTTCTACCAGAAAGGAAAACAATATAGTGAATATCACAATTGTACAGAAAATGCTTCCTATATTCCTCCCTGAATTAACTTAAACTACAAACTTTCTTAATTCTTTCAGCCATTTGAGGACTAGTTAATGATCTTACAGAACCTGTGACTTAATTACGAGCATCTGTTTTGGAGACTAATAGATGAATCATTAATGTGAGCTTAGAAACAGCAGGTAGAATACCAATAAAGTATTCATTTTGGGAGAAGAATGAAATGTTCCCAAGCATCAGATGATAGATTTTACTTATGCTTATGCCAGGCTGGCTTTGGGTGCTCATGTAATCCTAAAATTCCAACTGAAAATGGCTTGGGGAAGTGTGTTTGAGTTTTTTCACTAAGAAGAAAAGCAGAGCAAGTGCTCCCACTCAAATTTGTGGTTGCCATGATGGTCTTTCACATTTTGAGCCGTATTTCTTCTTTCTTTCTCTCTCTTCTTTCCCTTCCTCCCTCCATTCCTCCCTTCCTCCCTTCCTTCCTCTTTCTTTTCTTCTTTTGTTGTTTCTTTCTTTCTTTCTTTCTTTCTTTCTTTCTTTCTTTCTTCTTTCTTTCTTTCTTTCTTTCTCTTCTTCTTTCTTTCATCCATTCGTTTGTTCGTTCATTCCATTAACAAGTAAGGGCAACCTATGACAGTCTCTGTTGCGTCAAAGGAAATCACAGCTTTTGTTAAAATTTAAGTTATAGATAAATATTTTTAAAAGTGAAAGGCTAGATGTTAATATTGCCTGGCAAGGCATTCACAGGTAAGAAATTTCCAATTTATAAGTAAGTCTACCCTGAATTACTTACTAGACCATGAGATACATCCAATGGCTTTACAATCAAAACATCTGAAGCTTTCAAGATTCTCCTGAAATTGGCCCCCACTTTGATCTTATTCCTTCCCTCCCTTCTTTCCTTCCTTCTCCAAATATTTATCGAATGCCTAATGTTTGCCTGGAACTATTCTGGACTATGCAGTTTTAGTAGTTTATAGAACAGAAAAAAAAAAAAATCTGTCCTCATAGAGTTTTCAATCTACTGAGGAGAGACAACAAACAAACAGCAATGGAAGGAAGGAAGGAAGGTAGGAGGCTTACAGTCTGGTTATGGAAGGCCTTTCTAATGACCTGATATTAAGAAGAAATGTCATGAAAAAAATGAAGAAGACTTATGGCTAAGGGTGGGGGGAAAAGAGCCTTCAGGGTGGTGAGAACAGCAAGTACAGGAGGACAAAAGTGATTGTGGCAGGAGAGGAGGTAAGAGAGCAGGAGACAAGGGATCAAATTTGCTACAGTTTCCGCTTTCCCACATCTCCCACCGGAAGTAATGGTTGTGCAGCGCTGGATGCTTTACATGAACAGATCCCGTGCATTCTTCAAGCACGACTTAAGTTGTGTTTCCTTCCTGCAGGGTTCCCCTGATACCCGATTCTTTTAACTCTAAAGGATGAACCATGCAAGTTGTCATCACCCATTTTCTGTGTTTTATCACTTATGATTGTTTCCTCTGTTAGTGTCTTCAAATAGATCCCAAGCAACTTAAGGGTAGAAACTACGTAATACATTTTCTCCATCCCTTACAGTGCATAATACTGAGACTCATGGTAACTAAATAAAAGAAATTATGTTAATTAAGAAAAAAATAGAAAAATCCACAACTCAAAAAAATTCAAGGAATGTTGCCATGAAAACAAAAACAAACCTATAGGTTAGAACTCAGTGGATAATACACATTATCTTCTGGTTTATCTGATGACTTATGTCATTGCCCATTCTACTTTAGAGATTATCTCTGTATGTTTGTACACTCCTTCTTCCTGCCCTGTAGAAAATGGGGGCCCCATCTATGCAGGCTTCTTTTTATTATAATAGTACTACTATCCATTCCCCTTAATGTCTGCCTTCATTCATGAGATTTCTTTCCCAATCTATGTATCCAATTTCACAGCATATTGTTACCTAGCAGAGTCAGGGCTATCAGTGGAGTGGCAAATTATAAATATATCAGAGACATAAACTACAGGGTGAAAATCCATTAGGCCACTAGTTTATTTGAAACATTTGCTTGAGGTCACCTAGTTAAGAAGAAGTCATGGATGGGGGCACCTGGGTGGCTCAGTTGGTTAAGTGTCCAACTCTGGTTTTCAGCTCAGGTCATGATCTCACAGGTTCATGGGTTCAAACTCTGCCCCCAGTGTAGAGCTTGCTTGAGATTCTCTCTCTCTCATTCTCTCTCTGCCCCTCCCCTGCTCATGCTCTAAATAAATAAATAAACTTAACAACAACAACAAAAGAAGTGGTCATGAATGAGTAGTGGTGATACAACACTTTCATAAAAATTATTTCTCTTACGGTAAGGTCTTTATGATTTTTAGACTTGAAATTATCTTTTACACACTGTTCATCTGCTCTCTACGGAAGACAGTATAGTCCAACTAAGGAAAAAAATGTTGATGTGCTCCATGCTAAATAGAACAAACAAGAAGAGAAGATTCCACTTGATGACTCTCAAATTGTCATTTTAGAGAAACATATCAATCTCGGTCCCCCTGGGCGAGATCTTACAGTACATCCAGAACTAAATTTTAAACTGGATAAACACTTGGGAACCCAATGTTAAGGAGCAAGATTGTATTCTTCCTTCCATAGATGACTCTTTTTTCTTTCCCAAATTAGTCATGATTTCTCCTTCCTTTAAGCCATACTTTTGAATATGCCTTAGTCATTGCCATGCTAAATAAAAGTGAGAGGCGGTGACAACATGGCAGGAAATGACTCCTTATTAACATTCTTTTCTGATGTTCTTTCATAAAATGCTTTTTCCTTTTTTTTTTTTTTTTTTCCTACTCTGTCTCAATTCTGGTCTGAGTGGTCTGTTTATCAGTGTTTCTTCCCGTGGGTCAAATTATGAGTTTTGGCACTTGTTTGTAGATGTAGTCACTAACTTGTTTTAGTGTATTAATATCAAGCAAAATGATTTCCTCCCTTAAGGTTTTATCTTCTGCGTTGTTAATAATACTAATCAATTGCCTGTCCTTGCCTTTCTACCTTACCATTTAGTTCAAAACATATCTAGCACGCGTTGGTACTTATTTTCAATAAACAAACACAAAAATAATAGAGTAACTGCTCTTTATATTAATCAAAATTTTTGAACAGTTTTTAGATTAGGTTAACTAATAACTCTACTTTCAGTTATTCTCATAACGTAACTATTTTCAGTTAAAGAAAATAATGTCTTCCATCTTTTTATACGGCATTAAGATGTTTTTCTGAATTATTTGAACATTGCTTTGTCCCTAGCACAGGACTTGTTCCATTACTTGGCACACTGTAAGTGCTTAATAAATGTTTGGGGGATGGATTAGTGAAGGAATGATACAGCATTTTCTTTATGCCCTGTTCCTTTCCTATTTCCTAGCTAATTGCCCATATTTCTAGTTGCTGAAAAACTTCTTCCAATCAATAATTATTCTCTACCATTGTCAACCTTTAGTTGGGGCTCTGATTACTAAAAGTAGCTGGGTGCTCTAAGTATTTTGATATAACTCATAAAGAAAAACTATTGGAATATTTGGGAAGAGATTGATGACCCCTAGAGGCATTTTGTGTACAGCTCTAAAATAAGTTTCAATATTCCTTCTTCTACCTGGATGACCAACGTGGCTTTTTGAGGGTCTGGTGGTGGTGAATTTTTTTTCTGTCTTTTTTTTTTTTTTAAACAAATTGGTGTTTGTCAACTGTTGATTTTGCTAGATTACGGCTTTTTTTAAGAGTGTCTTCGGTTTGGCATACATCACGGTATAAAAGCTGTGATAATGAGGACAAAGAAGGCTTACAACCATTTTCAACACACATTACACACTGTTTTTGGTTGAAAAATTTCCCCTTTCCTACTTTATATAAAGTTCTCAAGAAATAACCTTTCTCAAGTGTTTTATTCACAACCCAAATTTCCCATTTATACTAGAATGTCATTGCATTTTTCAAAAGGATGACAAATAAAATAACCCATTCATCTAGGCCATTTTGGTCATGTTTTTCCTTCATATTTCACTCTTTTTGGTCTTTTTCAACTTGGTTTCCATTTATTTACTTTGACTTCTCTGAGTTTCTACTAAAACCAAAGGGCAAAATCAACTCTGTACTGTTTTAACTAAAACCCAGACTCTGAATGCAGTTACCATGTAGATGAGTCATTTTTGTTTAAGTATTCTACTCTTCTGTGAGGACATAAATCCCTTAATTATCTAGATAGTAATATTATTTAGCAAATAAGAACTGGTTTGTATACAGACCTATCAATACTGCTTCTTTTATTCTCTAATAAGATAGTTTCCAAAGTTTGCTCCATGGAACACAAGTTTCTAAGGTGCTCAATGAACACAGGGCCCCATAGCCAAATATATTTGGGAAATGTAATCTTCTGTCTACCCTACTGGGAAATTAATTGCAACATCTAATTTGAAAGGTAGGCTTCATTTGGCAGAATTGAAGCCATTTGTATTTCAAGAGGCTCCTATTGGAGAGACAGGAATAAAAAGATCTCCTAATAGTCTGGATTTTGATTGTACTTAGTATTTTACCTCGGAGTTAATATTTACCACCATCATTCTGTTTTACTTGATATTTGTGATGGTCCCACATGCAGAGGAAGATCAATATTTTGTGGGACCTGAAGTGTGTAACAATTTTGGAGTCCCTTTGTAAGAAAAGGAGTACAACATTATCTTACTTTCACGAACTTTATATAAACCGATGATGATATGAACACACTGCCGGAGACTGTTCCAGGGCCTTGGAAAGACTCACTCGAGCAAAGGGCCCTGAAATTTAAGCTTCATCAGTTAGGTGCTAAATCTGCATCATCCCACATGAAAAACAATATTATAAAATAGAATTTATATGCTTTATAATAAAATTTATTATATTATACTTTATAATATTGTTTTAGCCTCACTCCTTCTAGTCATTCTGCCCACCTGACACATACCTTACATTCTCAGCGTCGACAGATTTGAGAAATAAAAATATGAAATGCCCAGTGATATTTAAATTTCAGGTAAATAATAAACTTTTTAGCATATCTCAAATGTTGCATGGGACATACTCATGCTAAAAAGAAGTGTTCATTGTTTACCTGAGATTCCAACGTAATGGATATCCTATATTTTACCTGGCAACCTATGCCTTTCAGTCAAAACACTCCATCAGAACTTTTCTGAAAATGATACAGCCTTTCATACTCTATGACTTGGTTCAATGTCTCTTAAAGTTTCTTCACGACAAGGCCCTCACGGGGGACCTGTTATAAATATAGACGCCTAAGCCTAACCCCTAGTGCGTTCAACCAGCTTTCCAGGTAAGTGTTATCAATAGGCAAATTTGACAAACACGGCCCTAATTCGGGGGGTTTTGTTTCCTCAGGCTGGAATGTTTTTGCACGCTCTAATCATCCAAATTCTCAGGCCTAGAGATAAGGCACTGCCCCTCATCATCACCCCCTTCCCTGGGCAGACTTCATCCAGCTACTCTCAAACGCCTACTGCTGTTTACAGACTTCTACTGTAGCAATTTTCCAAGTGAAACTGTGGTTTCATATGCCAGTAGCATCAGCATCACCTGGGAACTTAAAACATAAACGTTTAGGTCTCATTCCAGACCCACTGAATCAGCAGCTCTGGAGGTGGGGCCCAGCAATCGGTGGTCTAACGTGCCTTCCACGTGATTCTGATGTACCCTTCAGTCTGAGAATAATTACTCTATGTTAACGCCCTTCACTTTTGTTGTAGTTAAACGTAGGTGTCTTGCCTCTAGTTGGATTGTCTGAATTCCTTGACGGGTAATAGCTGATTGGATTTTTCTTTGTATTCATTCTCAGTGCCTGGCACATGGAGAGTATTTAAAATTTGTGTTAAATGAAAGATTTGATGAGTAAATGAGTCCATAGGTAATTATGGTTTGTTGTTGTTGTTTGTTTTTCAGTAAGCTGTCTAGTAAAAGCCATAACCCACAGTGTACATCATAAAGCTGGGTGGATGGTAAAGCTTTTCTGGGATCCCACTGTGTGGCATGGGGGCTCCAAGGCCCAACTGTTCTTACTTTTTCTCAAGCTACCATTTGCTCCTTGGTCCTTTAGGCATTTCAGTTCTATAAACTGTGGAAGAATACAAAGAGTTCAGATGAATTACCATCTCAGGTCATCTTATAGACACACGCTAATGTTAATAAGCATGCATCTATAAATGCAAAATGTTTGATGGGACAATTATTTCATGGAAAAAGTACTAAGTTAGAGACAGGCCAGCTACGAGATTATGCAAGTGCTGTGTATGAGGATATGCTGTGAAAATTATATTTTACATACATATCCAGCATTAACCAATACTGATGGTTAAAAATGACAACATCTGTCTTTATGATGAGGTGTATATATGTGCCTATACAAAACTATCTGAGCAGATGACTGAAGACCAGCTTTCTAATTATGGGAGGAACAGTGATCATGTTTCTATGCATAGGTCACCTGAAATGTTAAATTCCCTGAAATATAAACAAATTTCAAGAACTGTTTGCTAATTAAATTGATGTTTTCATCTGTAGATTAATCTAAATATTGTCATGAGTTCCTTAGGTCGGATGCATACATGTAGATAAATGTCATATACTTGAATATCCAGCAATCTAACATAGAAAAAAGCACAAAAGATCAGGGGTACGTGTTCATTTTGCTAAAATTTTCTGTTTCTTCCTCTTTGACACATCTTTCATTATGTCAGTAACGTGAACCAATTAAATCCATTTTTTTCCCCAGGCTAAAAATGTGGAAAACCAAATCAACCATTCCGTCAAGAGTGATTTCCTGACATTCGGTGGTAACAACAGCTAATTTTGCATATAAGAACCACACAACCTGATTATTAAAATATGAATTAGAATATTAGAGTGAATAGATCATGCAAAGAACGAGTGACTGGTTACTGTGATACCCTATCAAACCCACTAACATGTTCAATTATAGGGTAACATATGCTGGTGTTTTGACAACTCAAAAGTTCCTGGGTGTCCAGGCTACCTTATGGATGCCGGTTCCACAGAATTAGTTGCATTCATTTCTTCCTTTCTTATCTTCATGTCATTATTACCTTTATCCTTGGGGACTATATCATCCTCCCAACACTTTCTTTGGCCCAAGTTTCTCATCTCCAATCTATCTTATGGTTGTATCATTGCAGACTAATGTTTCTAAATCCTGACTCTAATAATACTTTTAAAAAGCCATTCAAAAGTCCATCATATCAAATGTGAATTGTCCAGTATGACATTCACGGTCCCTATGCCAAACTTCTGCTTGTACAAATGAAAATCCTCTACGGGAAACATACACTTAAGCTGAATTGAGTTCATTGATTCAGGAACATAGTCTGTGCTTCTGTTGCTTAATATCTTTGCTTAGGCTGTGCACACTTCCTGGGATGCTCAGGCCAAAAATTTAACCCCACCTGAAGTGCTGTCTTATATAGAATGTACGTCTTCCAGGTTTGGCTTTACTAGAGGTAAACTCTCTACCCTCTAGATACTCTTCGTGGGATTCTTTACAAGTTCTTGCTCGTATTTTAGCTATGGATGCCATAGATACCTTTGTCTTATGACTTTTATATCTTCACTCAATGTAAGGGCTCTATCAGCACTTGTGGGATTAAATTTGTGGACTTGGTGGTCTAAGCCACTGCCTATCACATTTAGCTGTACACTGAAATCAATGAGGGAATGTACAAAAATACTGAGACCTGAGTCCCACTGGTAGAGATACTGATTTAATTTCTCTGGGCTTTGAAATAAAGAAAAAAATATCTCTAGGTCACTCTGATACGCAGAAAATTTGAGGACCAATGGCTCTGCTGATCCTAGGAATACCCAAAATGTCTTTTGGAGTGTGCATTTTGGCCATAGTCTCCTATGGCTACTTGGTTGGTAAATTTATGTCCCTATCAACTCTGTGAAAAGTTGAAACCTTCAATCAGCTCCAAAATGTGGCTTCCCCAGACCAAGTCCAATCTTATCTTTACTCTAAGCCACATTATTGGGAAATGCTTACTTCAGGTTTAAAGGTTGGGGCGCCTGGGTGGCTCAGTCGGTTAAGCATCTGACTCTTGGGTTTGCTCAGGTGGTGACCTCACGGTTTTGTGAGTTTGAGCCCCGCATCAGGTTCTGGGCTGGCAGTGTGGAGCCTGTTTGGGATTCTCTCCCTCTCTCTCTCTCTCTCTCTGCCCCTCCTCCACTCACACTGTCTCTGTCTCCTCAAAATAAATAAATTAATTAAAAAAAATAAAAGTTAAAATATATCCGTCCAAACTTCCTTCTAATCCCACTTGCTAGTTTTTTGGGAGCACCAATCATTATTGTAATTAAGACACTAATTATAAAAAAAAGGAAAAGGCTAGTATATAAATTGAATAGTTTTAAACTATGTACACATATTACACTTTACTGTGATCTCCGAAGTAGAAGTGAATCTTAAGCATATGATCTAAAAATAGTTTTAAGCATGTTAACCAACGCATGGTCTTAAATTTTGTATTTAGAAAGGGGTGGTGGGGGGGGAGAGAAAAATCTTCTATGCAGCTGTTCTTATCACATATAATTTGTATTTGTATGACTCTGTACAGGCACTTTTTTTATGCCTGATTTAGGATGAAAAGATGATATATTGTACCATGGGGACATAGTGCTTGTTTATAATGTTTTCTTTCATAAAATCTATAAAGCAGGGGCAACAATACCTACCCTACTGGGCAGATATTTGAATTGTAACTAAAACTAATAATTTTGACAGAGATGGTTAGTTTCAGTGTATTAGTTGGAGTTGTTTTTTCTGGAAGGTTTGGATTCCAACTGGTCCATGTCAGCCCTTTACTCTTGCACAATGAAGGACACTGGGTGTTTCTGAGGTGACCAGGTGGCCACAGGTATCTATGACAGAATATGGATGGTGTTCCACTGTCAAGAGAATCAAACTCATGCCCTAAACTGGCTCTTGCAAATACTATAAGCAATAAAGATTAGAAATTTGCATGTTGATGCTGAATTTTTGGATCCTTGACTTAAATAGGAGAAACACAGAAAAGGGGACTGTGGTGTTTACACTGTGTCAACCTTTCACTGCATTCAAACCCGAGAATATATCTCAGGACAAGCTGTCTCTTCATGACCCCAAGTCCAAATGCAATTCTGGTGATCTACTTTCTAATATCCAACTGTGACCACTCTCCTCTGGGTTGCAATGCATCTGTGGTACTCTTCACAACTTTGCTTTGCAGTCTGTGTGTCCTTTTGTGAATTCCGTATTCTTCCAGACTGTCTTTATCTATTAGAATCTTATCCAAGCATCAATGTGGATATTGCATAATGGCTTCCGTGAACTTCCCAGGCAGAAGTTTCCTTAACAGATTATACGTGCCTTAAAGGCAGGGGTATGGATATTGGCATTTTTCCCTGAGCCTAACACAGAGACCGATATAGGGGCTCCTAAGTATGTGCCAATAAATGCATATAATCTCAAGCAATCTAAGAGTGCTCCAGAAACCTACCCACAGTAAGGCTTGCTCCTAAAATACAAATGAATTTATGGTTCTATTTCTTCAGGGCCTAATAGCCAATAAACTTTTGGAGATTTAGATTTGTCAACATTAGTTTTGACCTCTTTCAATGTGTTTATTATTAAAAAGAAAAAAACAAAATAGGGGAGCCTGGGTGGCTCAGTTGGTTAAGTGGCCGACTTCAGCTCAGGTCATGATCTCGTGGTCCAACAGTTTGAGCCCCGCATGGGGCTCTGTGCTGACAGCTCAGAGCCTGGAGCCTGCTTCAGATTCTGTGTCTCCCTCTCTTTTTGCCCCTCCCCACTCATGCTCTGTCTCTCTGTCTCTCTCAAAAAAATAAATATTAAGAAAAGAAATACATTAAAAAAACACAAAATAACTAAACTAACAAAAACCAAATCAAACCAGAAACGTTTAGTTCAGTGTTTATTTTCTTCTTCAAGTTTTTCATTTTTTTTTTCTTACTGATCTCTTTTTTTAAAAGCATCCCTGTCCTTTGGTATTTTTTTTTCCATGTCAAATCACATTGCCTTTTATTTCCCTGTCAGGATGTGTATTGTGCCAGGTTCTAGCATCCCAAGTTATTGGCAAGGACAGTTAGCTTCATCATAGCTGAATTTTATTCTTCATATGGGGCCTTCTTCTTGTGTAATAACTGGTTTTAAAAAATAATCCCAGAAAATAAAATAAAACAAAACAACCACCAAAACAGCCAATATAGGTCTCACTGATTGAGATTGTTAAAAAACTCACAGGCATGGGTCACAGGCAGACAAGTCAGAGGCAGAAGGATTCCTTAATTTATTTCATTAAATAGGTACTTGTGAGTGTCTAAGTGGTAGCACCTTGGGTTGGCATTATTAAAAGCAAGTAAGGAGTTTCAGCTTGCTGCCCATATTGAAAACAATGAATAATACTTTTCCAAGACTTCCATGCTTGTAAATATGTTCACCTGTCCAGGTGAATCTTGCTAAATTTTCTTATTTCACCCCTTCCTAGCATGCTCATTCTTACCTAAAGGAAAACTATGCTTTAGTCACTCTAAAAAATTGTTTTAAAATGAGAAAGACTGAACATATTAAACAAAGGAATGAAACAAAATAAATTAATGATGAAAATGTTAAATTTAGACAGGAAAATGGCTATGGAGTTAACTCAAACATTTCCATTCAAAATTCTGGGCACTTTTGTTTGAAAAAAATTTAAAACTATATATAATAAAATGTTATCAGACAGAATTCTTTATTTATTCATGCAAATAATGTCAATAATGAGATGACTCTGAAATGACAGGTTTCTAACGTGTATTGTGGATTATGAAATTGTTTCAGTATAATTTTGGCATCAGGTGCACTTAAATCCTGTGAATGTTGGTTATCTATGTATTCCTTGTAATTACACCACATTATTTTTCAGAACACAGAGTGAACTCGGGTATTCAAAGATTTAACATTCTGGGTTTCGATGACTTAGGGGTGGTGCTGACAACTCATGAATAATTTTGCTCAGACTTGGAATTGTATCATATCCATAGACGATAAGGGATGTGCTTTTTGAATGAGCCTGCGTACTGCACGAGAGCCACCAGTCTATTTATTATTGTCTTCTCTTTAGCTCTCACGTGATGAGAAAATTGTTGCTTCAAGCACCTTTGCAATTTATGTTCTTATAGTAATACAATGTAACAGTAAGAATTTTTAGGCAGGATTTTTTTTTGAGCTGATTATAAAATGCGTTAGACATGAAGTTAATATCATGGAGGTCATAAAGGGCCATCTAAATATTTTAGTAACACGTTAGTAATTTACATGTTGAAGATATTTGTGAATTTAAAGATTAAAAGAAGTCTCAGAAATGCCAGGGTATTTTGCCTTTGCTTCAGAATGCCCTATCTTAACCATGTAAATATAACTAATATATATTATCATGGTATTTTTTGAATGAATTTATTCATCAATTTTTAAAGGATAAAATTTATAAGTTTTGGAACTTGTGATTCTATAATGGACTAAAGAAGTATACATTGTTATGTTACATTGTGATGACATGAGATATTAGGATTAAGAAGTTGAATTGTAGTCTAGAAGAATCTTTCTTTAAAGGATAGGAAGCCCAAAGATCCCAGTGACATTAGATGAAGAAGTCTTGTAGTATGATATTCTGTGAGGCATTTAATATTAATAGGAAACTACAGTGAATCTATCAATATCCTAGTTTGCAGCATTTGGGATTGCAATCTAGAAAGAATTTAGCAAAGTCAACTGACCCTAGGAACAAAGGGGTAACCACCAAATATCACCTATCATTGTTTTCATATGCTAACTGTTCCTTATTATAACTAATGGACATGGATTTTGGTTGTTGTTAAAATAAAAGGTCAGCGTAGCCAGAAATACTGTAAATAATTTTGCTTAGTGGCATTACAGTAAATATAACTGAGATGACATTTTTTTACAAACAGCTAAGACTTTATTGTTATTTTTCTTGAGGTTTTTACCTTTAGGCTTTAGATTATAGATTTTTTTTTTATATCACAGATTTTTTAAATAACATAATCCTGAGAAATTTAACCAAAATTATTATACCTCTATGTATCCAAAGTGTGAAAATAATAATGAAATTAACAAGGAACTATCAGCAACATAAATTCCTTGATTATGTTATGAGATTAATTACTAATTAAGTATGTTTACATGTGTAAATCTATGGAAAATAATTTATTTCTCTATTTTTATTATATTAGGAAAAACCTAGTTTATAATTTTTTTTGCTTATAGAGCATAGAGACAAATTTTGATAATGGACCAAATTCAGGTAATTTGGAAATTTCTGAAGGACTCATATAAGAACATTTGCTTGTTAGTAAGATCTGATATGGGTGGGCACTCTGACAGTTTCCTCCTTTGAAGATATTTTGGGATGAAAATATAACTTCAGCAATTTTTTTTTTATATTGACATTTTTGTTCAAAACTCTTTTTCAAGTGTTCCTTAATAAGTAGCTTTAGTTTTGTAGTGCAAGGTTCAGAATCACAGAGCAGAGAGTTTAAATGGTGTAATAGTGTATTTGCACTATTTTATGAGGCTGTTTTCATGAATGAGATGTGCTAAGAAACTATATGACATAGAACATTAAAAAAAGAATGTTCTTATAGGGAAAGACATCTGAAAATGGTGGTTTGCTATGAGGTTTGTCCTGATAAGACACTGGGTCTCATAACACCATACATTTTATTACTCTTCTTTGTTAGAGAAATTAGCATTCTGTTTATCCAGGAGAGCACCTCGGCTTTTGGTTTAGGATAGCAAAGGAAATAAAATGCTCAACTTCTACTTTCATTTCTGCAACTTGTCTATGCATGGGTGAAGATCTTTTCCTCCTAGTAGTTTTCTTCTCACTGATTCTCATGTTTCCCAAGGTGACCTGTGTTTCAGAATCCTAATTTAGCCAAAAATGATAGTGATCCTATCCAGTGGAAAAGAAAACCTAAGTAAAATGCCAAATACTAGTAACTTTGTGTCTTTCTATTTGCTTAGGGTAAATGAGCAAACAAACAGATTGAATTTTCCCTCCATTGATAGGAAGTGCACTTGAATTTTTACTGAGTTACTCACAGATTATTTGATTGTGCACCTCCCTAGGTAGACCACTGCCTCAAAGCCAATGTCAAGGTATTCTCTTTCTGAACCGAGTTTCATGTTCGGAGATGTCTGTAGAGAGACAACCAAAGAACAGCTCTGAGAGATTTCACATTAATGAACATCGTGTTAACCAGAATGCAAAGGAGGACTGCCCAGGGGGTATTCCCTTTACATCTAGATCATCTAGACTTAGAAAGTGAGGGAGATGAGATAATATTGCTTTGTGGCTTTAATGTATTGCCATTTAATCAAAGGTTGCAAGCCATTTCATCTTGAAATACCCTTATGAGGTAGCTTGGAGAGATCTCTGCCCTTTTCAAGCTGTGATAGATTTCCTGTTTAAGAGCAAGAAAGTCGATTGCTGAGAAATACGTCTAATTAACGTGAAAGTCTAATAAAGTTGTTGATTAAAGTCTGCTAAAACTTTGGGATATTTGCATTGGTGAGTTTAAGGTCTAATTTATCAGTACCTAGCACTTTTATGTTTGAGAAGAAAAGATGCCAGAATTTCCTGATTCTCCCTCAAAATAGATGCTGCACATTACACCAAGGTATGGGGGAATATGAGAGTTTAGCCTTTTTCTAGCTCTCTCACTGTGGCTCAAATAATCAGTAAATCCACTAACTAGAACGATGGAAGACCAGTTTCCAGGTGGATACTGTACTGGCCATCTTACATTAGATGACTTCAATGCTCCCCACAACATAGTGTAGACTGCCTCTGCCCAAATCCAAGTTAATAAATCTACACAAGACTGGAAAACAACACACTTGCCATAAACCCCACTTGTCTTTTATCCATGGCAGTCTCTCCTGATTCCTCCTAGAGTTCTGATTTCTTCACTGTTTTGACAGAGCCCTGTGGGTAATGTGGTTGCTCTAACAATTATGGAAATGGAAAGGAGACCATACCGTTCCTCTATCTGGCCATACCATTAGCCACGTGGGAATCCAGAAGCCAGTTACAAATAACTTCCAAAACCCTCTGTTCAGATAAGTATAAACATGTGACATGGAGTAGGAATCACACACAACCAGTAGATATTCTCACTCCTCTGTTTCTAAAGTTTCCTTCCGATTTTTAAGACTTCATAATTAGCATGACCTGTGAACACTTTCTTAAAACTTCAAGGGGGGAAAATAGTAGTGATTTTCTGTAATTTATAAAAGTGCAAAATTAGCAATGGTTTTGTAATAAATACTTTATATTAAAAAATATCTACCTTATAGAGGTTCTCAGTTTAAGATATAAGTCCATTTAATTTTGATGGCATCTGTGGAGGTGCAGAAGAGATATTATTATCTACAGACCAGTCATCCATACCATTCTGGTTATGTGATTTTTTACCATATATAGATTTCTCTCTGAATACGTTTCCATTTTATAAGAAAAGCAAGTGACTTCTCTATCAGTAACAGAGAGGACCTCATTAAGTACAGAGGAAACATTAAAAAAATTATTTGTTATGCCTCAAAGAGGGACAAAATCAAGGAATGCCAACAGCCATCTCTAGGAATGAATAATGCTTGCCTGGGGGTTTACTTGAAGTTTCTTTTCAAGGAGGCTCCCTAGTACCCCACTCTTCACCCACAAAACTATCTATGGCTCTGGTTCATGCATGGAAATTCAGAAGCAATTTCCTTGCAAAGATCAGGTTATGAATTTGACAAATAAGAAGACAATCTTCAAGTGAAATATATTGGCATATGACCAATTTTGCTAGCAGTTAAGAGTCTGTAGTTTTGAGGAATGATGCAATTCTCTGTGCATTATCCTAAACTCTAATATATGTGGAATTTCCCCCACCTCTTCTATCACACCTACTTACCAACATCTTGATTTCTGAGCATGTGGGCTCATTTCCCAACATTCCTTCACACTTATTTCAAATGTTTCCTGAGCCAACTGCACAAAACATTAAGCACAGAACACCACCTCTTTCCTTTCTAACTAAAACATCATGGTGGGGCAAACCTTGGCCATTTAGTTTACAATTCAAAACAATTTACCACGGTCAAGCCTACATATAGTTCCTCCCATGCTGGACCTGATGCAAAGAATCTTTGTTGTTGTCATTATGATTTTGCTGCTTTCATTTGACTAAATATATTTGCAGTCATGATCTTGAAGACAAATCATTCAAAAAAAAAAAAATCTAGCTCATTTCCCCTATACAATATATTGGCAGATCATGGCTTAAAAGGGTTGGTATAAATGCCTGCACCACAGTGATGATGCTGAGTTTTATTTTAGATTCAAGATGGGAAGACTCCAAGGGCATACAAATTCAGCTATAGATAGGTTTTGAGTCAATGTCATAAAATTTGTCACAAAATTGTTTTGTAACACAGAAGGAGCAAGACATATTTTTTGTTTCTTTGTTTTGTTTTTAAAGGGAATAAAAGTGCTTCTAAATTACTTTGAAAAAAAAATGACAGTTTTCAGACTCACATTTGAAAAGATTATCAATACCTTTGGCAAACACCAACAGAACAGAGAGATCTCTCTAAAAAGAGGTTGAGCCAATCATTGAGTTCTCCAATTCACAGGAGACAGATCTAAATTTCAGTCGCAAGGTATTGTACTCTCTGGTTCACCGTGAGATCAGCAAACATAAGAAATTAAACTTGGAATAATTACTGACTAACACAGAATCTGCTATGTTGTTTACCTGGAAGCCAGATTTAGCCTCTAGGATTTTTCAGAGGACATTCTAGAAGAGGTTGCTGCTATTGACACCCAGGGAAGGCAATTTTTAAATTGTCCCCCTTGGGATGAAACTTTCTGTGGACTTTAGGCCCTTGAGACCAAAACCTACAAGGCATTTATGAATAGCTGATATGAGAATTTTAATAAAAGTTGCAATAACCATGAAAATAGTGTTTGTAAAAATCTATGTACTATTAGTAACAATGCATGCATAGTGCCAGGCATTCATAACTATTTGGTTATAAAAATATGTGACTGTAATTATGGTATTTACAGTCAACTTATAAAAATACATGTAATTCTGATGGCAATAGTTAATCCCTAGCTCTAACCACAAGCCTAGAAGGATTGGAAGATTATTATGGGAAAGTGCGTGGGTAATTACAAAATGGACAAAGCTCTCACCCTCTCGAATTCAACATTCAAGAATGGCTATTATAGCTTCATAGGAGCTTCATTTGTCATAATTCTTCTAAACTCACAAGGTAAAACCCAAATTCTCTGGAAATAAATAGGAATCAAATTGGAAAGAAACATTCACATGATACAACCATAGGGAAGAATAATTCTTTCATGGAATATTCATGCACACCTGTCAGAGGTTCCCCATCCCTGGAAGAATTCATGGGGTGACATTTAAGCACACCTTTCATTTAAAATATTATGCATGGTCTAGGTTAACCAAATCTCTTTCTGCAATTTAGGTGAGCACCTCTTTGGAGCTTATTAACCATCATGGGGAGTGGAGTTCTTACAGGACTTTCTGATTCAAATTTATAATCTGTTGGAAGAAAATAAATCCACATTGCAGTTTAAATTCAGAAAAGGTGTGTTCTTTCCTTCTTTCTTTTCTTTCTTTCTTTCTTTCTTTCTACAAACTTTAAAATCTCTTGTTTTAAGAGAAAACCATATTTCAGCAAAGTACAATATTCTACATATATGACATATTTCCCACGGGTTCTTTTCTTCCAGGGTTGATGAGTCATCTTTTAGCAGTAGATGGGTTCCCAATTTGAACGCCATGAGTATTTCACAAATGGACAAAAACAGTGGGAGTAAACTAGAAAAACTTGAGAGTTACATATAAGCTATTGAAAAAGGCAGAGGTTGGGCATTACCTACAAATCATGATCTCATATGTTAGGATGTATCTTGGCATTGAGGAATCGGAATATTTGAAAATATCTGTCGCACAGTGAGGTTGGGAGGTCAGATGATGCTCAGTTAGATTCTTTATGGGCTTAAATTACTTCCTAGGACTGAGCTAGGGCATTTTGGATGGTATATTAACTCTTCCAGAACAAGAAATTCCATTTCAATAAATTATTGCTACAGTTCATTAATGAATACCATGGTATCCTGGAAAAGATAACGACCCTTCCAAAATCCAACCCTTCTTGTCAGTTGAGCAATGAGAAATTCACATTTATTTTACTCACTGTGATCCTTGAAGACATAACCTAAAAAAGAACTGTTTTCCTCCATCCACATAGAGACTATCTAGACGCAGGTAGGATATTGGAATTGTCCTGGTGGTTTGGCAATAGATGCCAAACTGTCCTCACATGCATTTGGCAACCGGCATGCTTCATTCGTTCTTTAGAAATCAGACTGCCGATCTTCATATATGGAATATGGAATTGTCTAAGGTAATCAAGAAAAAAAAATGACCCAAATAGGCAAGCTTTTTAAAAATTGGTAAATGAATGGAGAATGGCACACCTTGGGCAAACAATGGAGTAATAGTTAATGGGATGTCTCGGTTGATTATTTCCCATCTTTTGAAAGGGATGTAAAACAAATATTCACAAAGGGTG
This sequence comes from Panthera uncia, assembly GCF_023721935.1. Lineage (NCBI taxonomy): Eukaryota > Metazoa > Chordata > Mammalia > Carnivora > Felidae > Panthera > Panthera uncia. The sequence continues at coordinate 15,906,337 of NW_026057580.1, forward strand.
AGTAAACTATGGCAGAAGAATCCCCCTCCTTTCCCTCAAAGCCTAACTCTTCAGAGACTTCTACTTCAGATATGAGATCATGGTCTACAGGTCTACTAGTATCAAATACCAGTTCATCCCAGCAGAGCTGTTCAGGAGGCAAAAGGCTAGGGTTATCTGTGACGTGAATTTCACAAAGAATAGGAGAACAATAGCTGTGTATGTTTATGTCAATTACTTTGCATACTTGATCTACTGCTATTGTGCCCACATGAACACAAGTGAGAAGACACGAATCATTTCTAATAGAAAGAAACTCAGTAACCTCAAGGTAGGACAAAACAAACTTCACGTAATAAAATAAAATTTCGTTAAATGGTTTTCATTTTAGAGACAGTGCTTCTTTCCCTTAATATCCTGGGAAACTCCTTATCTGGAAAAGTATACTTGTTTTATTGTTTTGTTACTTCATTAATCTATCAACTTCATTTCCAGACTGCAACCAGAATGGAATGGTTTGTATCTCTTTTCTGAACTTAACTGAGTCCAAGAGGTGTTTTTTTTTTCTTTTCTTTTTTTTTTCCTTTTTGTTTCCAGATTTTAGTATTTGAAATTCAATTAAAATATACAACTGAAGTTGGTGGGAAACAGTAGCTCTTTTCCAGGTAAAAGAGCTTACTAAATGTTTTTATCATCACTGGACATTTGTTCAGTCCTACCTGAAAATTAATTTATTTTACTGGTTGGCATGGGAAAAGGCATTTTCTAGGAATTTTCTGTGACAGGAAGCACAGCATTAATCCAAGTAAGCACCCAACAGACTAAGTGTATCTGCTGGGGAGCAGTTTTAAACGTTAACTCAATGAAAACATTTACCTCGGTACTTGTTCTGAGAGAGAATTCAGCAGCAGTTACAGTTAACATGACCCGTGGAGAGCTACGAACACCCCAGGGGGTGGGCCAGCTGAGGAGCACTTTCCAGGGAACAAGAACAATGATATTGCAAGAAGCTACAAAACGATATTGCGGTAGTTATAGTGATCACTACTATAGTGATCGTGGCCTGGGTCAATGTTCCAAATATTAATGCAAGGAGCACACTAGACTTTATAGGATTAGAATATTTTCCTTACACTAAGAACCAGTTGATGGCGCATGATGAGTGGTGATGATCCATTTACTCTGTTTCGTTCTACGACATTTCTTAGTTAGATCTCCTTTTTCCTATGTTAATTATCTATATTCCATGGCAGTATATATTCGTCATCTAAAATGAGAACACTGTACCTATGGTATACCTCAACGGTCTCACACACACGCACACAGACACGCACACACACGTGTACCCTATACATACATGTATGGACAGTATGTGTAAAATGTTCATTTGCAGTGGGTAAGCTCTCTGAAAGCAGCCAAACCAGCCTTCCTGAGTATAGCGAACCATTAGACCTCAATGAAAAGCCTTATCAACTATTTAGCTCCAACATGAAATTTTAACCCTTGTCCATGTGGTAATTGGTTTAAATGCCTTTTGTGTGTGTATGTTTTCTTTTTTCTTTTTGATTTTATTTTTTTCTGAAGTCATCCAAAGCAAGAATCTCCAAGATTGACATGATATGTAGAATCTAATGGACTGACATCTCTCTTTATTTCGCTTATCACACAGTTGTATAATACTCTTTCTGCTGAAACACTTGAGTTGTTTTGAGTTGCCATCAATGTATCTGTATTTGGCTAAGGCAGGTTTGACTTTCTAGAGAAAGTCCAGCCCATCTGCAAATGGACAGCTTCTTCTACACAAACATCAATGTTCACTAAAGACAAATCTAAGTATATGTATATATGGTATATATACATATATATGTACACGTAAAATGGATTGGGAAGTCCTTTGGTTTAGACGGGATTAAATATGTACTTCCCAAGTGCATAGGTTTCCTTTGACCAACCTGTTCAAAACACAAATAAGAAAAACGCCATGGCAATTTTGACATTTACTGTCTTTTCCCCTATTTAGAGGCCCCCTTTCTACTCCTCTCCATCTTTCTTAAGCATTTTATTTTTAAAAGCAGTGAGATCTTTTGGCCTTCCAACGCTTCATTCATTCGTCCATTCCTTGGAAGAGCTCTAAGATCACATCCCCAAACTTATCTTTAGTGGAGAACAAGGTTGTAAAGAACATTTCCCTCTTCTTTGATTCTCTCTTCCCCCCAGGAAGTGGACACCTTGATGTGTCATGAACAATTCACTCTTGATCTGACTTTCCTTGTTACCCCTGGCCAGCCCAAGCAGCTGAGGAGTGAGCTTTACTCTCCCTGCATCATTGTGCAATACTGGAAAAGAAAAATAATCCATTTGTCTACACCCTTCAGACTGTAGTGACATGATCAGGGTTCTCTTGAATCTCTATGCATTCAATTTCCTCTCTCTCCTTCCGTTTGGCGCGTTTCTTTTTCTTGTGGTGCTTTTTGGAAGGGGGGAAAAAGGTTAGGAACACGGGTAAGATAACAAAACAGTGCAGAAGTGTGCAACCCCCAGTGAGCAGCAAGCATTTGAACAGTGTGAAGGTCAGGTTTGAAGGCACAAATAGGAGGGGGACCAACCCAATAAGAAAAGAAGTAACATTTTGCAAAATGGCTGTCCCATGCTCTTGTAGGGAGCTTTTTATACATTGTGTTCGGGTGTGCTCAGTTGCTAGTACAAATGTGTAAAGCAGTGGTGCACAGTGGTCAATGGCAAAATTTAAAGTGTAGATAAGGCACAAGATAGAAATGCAATCCATGTCGACGTTCCATAGCGTCATTAAGCCCAGAACGCCCAGCTCAATTGAGGTGACACTAAGAATGAGCCAGAAGTTTCCCAGAGGGTGGATCACTAGGAAAAAAGTCAGGATTAACACCAGGAGGACACCAAAGCCTGCAATCAGAACAGGCACCGTGACAGACAAGCCATAATGATCCGTGAACACAAAGGAGGGGTTGAACACGATGAATCGGATGCTCTTTGACAGGGACAGGGGCCTCAATTTTTCCAACACTTCTATGACTTCCTTCTGCTTGTCTCTGCTAGTCCTGGCCACCAGATACAAGCGAGAAGCGATAATATTGTTTTCATCCCCTGCTTTGGAGAAGATGATATCGTTTCGAAAATGCTGGAATTCTGGCTTTTTTAAAAACGAACTTTGTAGGACACTGATAAAGTCACTCTTGTTACTGGCACTGATGTTGCTAACTTTCAGGAACTGGTAATACTGCTCCACCCAGGACACTGCAGTGAACCCACTACAGAGCCTCCTCAGATCCTCCTGGACGCTGCTGTTCCAGTACTCCAGCGGCTCGTAGATGTAGAATCCTATCACTGGGCTGTAGTTGCTGAAATATTTCTGCTGAACCATGGCGTAGGAAACACTCGGAGAATCACTGGCTAGTAGATTGATGATGTTGGCCCTGTCGCTGATCTGCAAGCACCCCATGAAGGAGAAGGAGGCATAAATGAGATAGAGGATGACGACAAACGGCTTCACGTAGATATTGGTAATCCATTCGTTGTAATGTTCGCGTAGGAAGTGCTGAATAAAATGGTGCTGGTAGGGGTTCGTCTCATGATGGGATGTCTGTTGATGCCCGTCACTCATCACTGTCTGGAACCACACAGGTTTGCGGTCCAGGTATTCCGCGGAGGGGATCTTACAGCAAAAGATGCTGTGGTAGCGGTTTTGCTCTAGTTGGCCCGCGAAGACCAGACAGGAGCCAAAGAATGAGAAAATGTAGAAGTAGTTCAACAGAATGGAGACACACATGTTCTGACAGAAGACCTTCACAGCCTCTATGTTTGTGAATGGGCTGGCACCCATGCCAAAGGTAATGAAGTACAAGGAGCTGGTCATGGTATAGGTGACCATCACATCAGAATAGGCATCTGCAACCCTGTCTTTGAAGGGTAAATTCTCTCTTGTTCTGCGCCATCCGGACAGAAGCTCAAACACTCCTTTAGTTCCATGACCTAGTTTTTTTTTAGAAAAGAGAAAGAATCATTGTTTTTATTTCCTCCTATGGCTCAAGTGAGCTCTTTATAGACTATCTATGCTAAGCAGCACTTTATACTCTAATCTTCAAAATGCTATGATCCTCATATCAGGGTCTCAAAATCTGAGTTACGCAACAGGATATAGTTAGTCTGGGTGTCTATTTTAGCGAAGTCCAAGTTAATTGGTGTTCTGGATAAAATTAAACATGTACTGTCTGTCTTATTAATTTTACAAGTCGTAAGTATAATTGACATTATTATGTGATTCCCACCCCCACGCCCCCGCCCCAGACACATGCTGTCTCCCTAAGTGGATCATAAGTTGTAAATGGCAGGGACTGTTATTCATACATCTTCAAATGCCCCACTTCAATTGACTGCTCGATCAGTTGATGTATTGACTGACAGTCCCTAACCTCCATTTTAAGCTGACTTATGGGCTGATTTAGGAAATTATAAGATGATTTTAAACACTTAAAAATCACTTAAAATTGATTTTGCAATGTTTAATAATCTGCTTGGTGGCCAGATGGCTTAGAAACCAATTCCTATAGATTTGATTAATTAACATTGAGTGTGAATTGAAAAAATCCACCAGGTCACATAAAAGACAGGGGAAGACCTTCAGAGCAAGAGATCATAGCAAGTATTTCCTTTGGGTTCCTCACAGAGCTTTTATTCACACAGTATGAACGCTGACTAGCATTTACTTCCTTAAAGTGGATGTGGAATGCTTCTTTTTAATCAGCTTCTGTGCATTCTTTAGTAGGCGTAAATAAGCAAAAGCTTTATTCCACAAATATTACTTGAGCACCTGCTATGTACCAGATACTGTTCGATATTGAATTGCCACCACCCTCTCCGCTCCCCACCTTGCCTGCTTCTTCACCCACCCCAGGCATTTAAGAGCTCTGAAGATACCACCACTTGCTTCCTTACCAGCCAAAGCAGAAAACAGCTGGGAAAGCAAAGGGACTATGCTATACCTTCAATTTCCCTCTTTTTCACTTCCCTGAATTAGCTCTGTCAATTACCATCCACAATGCATCAATTGGTAACTTTCTGACTGAGAGAAAATCTTCATGCATCACTCTTGCCCTTGTAGGCAAAGAAATACTACACACAAACCTTTTCTATGAATGGATACAAGCTGTGCTTGGGCTCTTCTCCAAGAAATCCATTAGAGGAGGATGTAGCTTAAAGGCACAAAATGACCTAGTTCAAGAAAACTTGGAAAATGGACTTTGTGGGACACCTAGATATTGGAGCAACTCACTTAGCAATGCTTTAACAAACATAATGGCTGAGGTCTTACTATAACCACTGATCCTGTGTTGTTGATAGAGTTGCTAATTGGTGTACATAATTTTCCCCTTCTTTATTACTTTTATTTGGGACTACAATGGGCACGATTAAAAACCATTTCTCAGCCTACCTTTCAACTCGAGGTGGTTCATATGATGTATTTCTGGATAATATAACTGATAGTCACCTAAGGATGCTTATTAGAAAACCAGAGGCTTTGCTGTAAATGGTATCATGGAGCCACCAGTAAGAGCCACAGTCTACCATCGTTTCTAATTATCTTTATTTTTATTTTTTTGCATTTATTTATTTTTGAGAGAGCACTAGTTGGGGAGGGGCAGAGAGAGAGAGAGAGAGAGAGAATCCAAAGCAGGCTCCAGGCTCTGAGCCATCAGCACAGAGCCCGACGTGGGGCTCGAACACAAAAACTGTGAGATCATGACTTGAGCTGAAGTCGGACGCTCAACCGACTGAGCCACCCAGGCGCCCCTCTAATTATCTTTAAAGAGAACCCAATCTCTGCTTATCTAAGCCACTGTAAGTAAGGTTATCATATACAGTTGAACTTTTTCCTAACCAACAAAGCTTTGTAGGTGAGTTAACATTTACTTAAACCTCTTTTATGAGGAGCTAAGAATTCTTGCTTTATAGTTAATTTGACTCTAGTATTTACAGGTTTAAATATATATATATATATATATATATTTAAATATATATAATCAAATTATATATCAAATTGATTATATATAATCAATTATATATATATTAAATATATATAATCAAATTATAATTTGATTAAAAAAATTGGTTCATCTCTTTTGGGAGTTTTTAAGATTAATTATTAATTGTTACTGCATCGGGGTTGTTCTTATCCTAAATATAAATCTATTGATTCTCCAAAGTTCTCTCTTCTGGGTCTCCAGTCAGAAAAGATAAATTTATCCTAGCAAATAGAAAAGATTAGGCAAATTGCATTTATGTATAAGGTAAGTTTTTGTTGTTGTTGTTGTTTTGGAGGCAGTGATCTATTACTTATTACATTTAATTACTAGCTCAACATGTATGTGCATTGCATTAGGTCTAATAATTCTTTAATTTTTTAAAAATGTTTATTTTTGAGAGAGAGTGAGAGAGACAGACAGACGGAGTGTGAGTAGGGGAGGGGCAGAGAGAGAGGGAGACACAGAATCTGAAGCAGGCTCCAGGCTCTGGGCTCTAGGCTCTGAGCTGTCAGCACAGAGCCCGGCGTGGGGCTCAAACCCATGAACCATAAGATCACGACCTGAGCTGAAGTCAGATGCTTAACCGACTGAGCCACCCAGGAGTCCCAAGTCTAATACTTCTTAACATCATTAATTCTTCATTTCTATCTTCTGCAAGACTCCTTGACAAAACAGAATACCGGATCTTTCATTCCCTTGACAAAAACATAATATTAGAATATTAGCTGAAGTAATTAAAAGAATTCTTTTAATTAGAGCACTTCTCTTCTGAAATGAGGACTCTTGCTATCTTTGTAGTTATAAGGGGGAGAAGGCTACATGGGGCTACAGCTAAATTTGGCTTTCCTTTACTAATGGTCACTTTTGTGAATATTAGGTACACTATGTAGGCCAGATTGTTGCTTTATATAGTACAAAGGTCTGTACGTGTGGGAAGATGATGCTAAACTATATTAGGTTAACTAACCACTTTAAGTGTGATAAAGTGAAAACTGAAAACATAATTTCCAAACTTTGTTTGGAGAGGACATTTTATCCCATTCATAGGTTTGGATATTTTACAGACTATTCCTACGGATAGGAATCATTTGATTCTCACCATAATCTGGCCATTTCCTTGCTGGTCTAATCTATGACCTGCTTCAGCTAGGGTAGTCTTTCTTCTCACCATGAACCTGCCCATGATCGGTCTTAAGTTCTTAGTTTTATTCATGCTTTTTTTTCTCTGTCTTGCAATACCTTCTCCTTATCGCTGGTCATATGGACGTTTTGTCCATCAATCTGTTAAGTGTCAGCTCAGTTCTCTTCTTTGCCAGGAATTCATCTCTGACAATTCCAGACATATTGATTTTTTTTCTGTTCCTTAAAGTCTTACTGCACTAATTAGTTACTCATTTTGGCACAAAACCATGTGCTGTTCTGCTCTGGAACAAAATGGTTTTCCTAGGATATGTTCTATTTCTTTGGTTAGAGTGCAAATTCTTCAAGGTCAGGGAATACATTTTATGCTTCGCAGAACAATCTGGCAGAGTTATAGATGCCCAGAAGATGCCCACTAATCTCTTATTGAATTAAATCAATTCTTGATTCTAGATGGGTCATAAAAATGTATCTTTTCATTACTTATTCTAAGATTTATTATGCATCTTTATATCTATATTGTGTCCAGAAGTATACACTTTTCATTCAATTCAACCCAATATGTATTTATTTTGACTTGTTACACATGAGTACCTATACTAGTCAATATATAAAACATAAAGGTAAACAAGAAACACACTATTTTCCAATATCTGTCAGACCAGAAGGTCATTTTCACTTGGGTAATTCTGAGACAGAGATTATAGATATGAATTTTACAAGCTGTCCTGTAGGATGCTCAGAAGAATTTCCTGACCTCTACTAACTAGATGTCAGCAGCACACTTCACAATTGTGAGAACAAAATATGTCTCCAGACATTGCCAAATGCTGACTGGGGGACAAAATTGCACCCAACTGAGAATTACTGGTGTAATTAAAAAAAAAAAAAAGTACACACACACACACATATGTATTTTAATCACCTTTTCCTGATTGTAAAAACAGGACATACTTCCATCAAAAAAATTGGGAAAGATGGAAAAAATAATGGTTCAAAGTTATTTTATACTCCTGCAACACAGATAATTGCTGTTAACAATTTTGCATATTTCTGCCAGTTTTGTATGTATACAAGTATGTATTAAACTTATCCATCCATCTATCCATCCATCCATCCATCTATCCATCTATCTATCCATCCATCCATCCATCCAGATTGGTAACTACTTAATTATCTAACAGAACAGGGCTCCTGTAAAGAGAAATTAGAATTTGGGATTACTCTTGTCGCTATCCAGTTGTCCTGTCAACTGTGGGAAGCCTGTTTCCAAACCTCTGCAGTATTTTCTCTCTTGGTTTCTTACTTTTGACTTTGGGTTCCATTCTGAGGCTAAAACCATTTTTTGAACATCTACTCACTTGAAAGAAGCCCAGCTATTTCCCATAGCTTTTTAAAAGTGTATATTCACTAGTTTTCCACACTTACCAAGGGTCCTATTGCAATTCAGACAAGATACCTGAAATTAAAGAAAGTGACCTACCATCACAGATGATGATGATAGTGTGGCTTGCCCCACTGGACCATGACCTGAACTAATTCTATCGTATTTCCTTTTGGTGCCTTAGTCCTGACAGTTTGTTGTTTCTCTCCCATTCCTGCACAAATCCTTAATCTCCACCTAAGGCCTCTGCTTTATGAACCACTCCATTCGAGTTGCTGACTGGTGACAGACATAGACGTGAGCCGTTAATTGGATTGTAAAGAATAACCGGAATTCTTTCTAAGCGGAGATGAATGCTATGGACTGTGAAAACACACCTGGTTCTTTCTGAGGGATCAGGGAAAGCTCCAAAAGTTTCTGACACATAGAGGATGATGCAGTCTAGACTGATGGAATGACATGAATTCAGGCACAAATGCCTGTAAATCAAGAGGAGGTGGTTGTGGTTTTAATATTAGCTTGTTGGTATAGCCGGTTATGCCATTGCTGGAACAATGCATTTACTATTTCAGGAGATGACTGCCAAACTTTGATCATGATTTCCTTCAATTATTAGCATATGTTTGCAAACTATATTACAATACCATAATAAGCGGCTCGACTGGGATAACTAAGCTTTCTCTTGGCAAAGTTTCATGAAAAAACAGAGAACTCTTAAAAATGCTTTGGACAGAGCTGGAACCAGGAGGACAATTCAAGGAGGGCAATGAAATAAAAGATTTGGGTGTATGTGTGTATATTGAATACTCCAAAAGTCTTCAGCAATGTTGTTGGAGACCTCTTTCCAAATGAAAGCAAAGCCTTGTGCAATAACAAGTGAAACTTACATGACACCTGGCTAAAACAAAATCTGGATATTGAACCGGCGTTTGATTAGTATTAGGAATATTACTCTATTTAACAATAATTTAACAATTTCTCCTATTTACAATGGATAAATATGACAAAAAAATGAAGATTATGTGGATTCTTCTTTTGGTCATGGTATTGTAGGTCAGCCAGAGAGAAAATTTTGAATGGTTAAAATTTAAGAACATACACTTTTGTTACCAAACAAAACTGATTTCAGTCATAAATGAGCTGAACAATATTCAGAATGGGTTGTAATTCCCTTGAGCCTGAAGTAATCACTTTACAGACAACTAAACAGGACTTCTAAAGTAAGACAGATGTTCTCTGAGAACAGATTCCTTCCCACATTTAACAACATTTCTCTAAACTCTTGTATTCCAGTGTAAATTTCCATACTGTGATTGTACCTACAGTGACTTAGGAAAACTCTGGTGACAGGGCTAGGCCTAAAATGACTTCCTTCCAAGGAAGTATTGTTCATCAGTAAATGCAATGCAAATTTGACAGTTTCCATGTCAATCCCAAACCCAATCTCTCCCCAAACCAGAATTCCAAAGAAAATACTTTTAACAAGGATCAAATCTAATCAGAACTAATTGTAACTGATTCAATTAGTACTCCCTACTGGGCTTTTCTTGATATATTACTTTAATAAGCACCATCTGTGGGCTTCTAATTCTTTCTAATCAGCTGAATTAGAATTCTCTTCATTTGCCTCGAGGAGATGTACTAGTGGGCCTCCCTTTATACTTGAATATGTCAAGCCTTCTGCAGGTCATGAGAGCTTGATATCTCTGGTTTCAGCAACATAAGAAATAAGGCAAAAATAATATTCCTTCTTATGATCTGCTCCAGAGAAATCTTTTTATTTCTTTAATCTCATTTATTTATTTCTTTAATCTCATTTACTTCTGCTTTGGTTGGCTATGCTTTCAGTAACTGTGTTTGTGGAAATCACCCTTAAGCTCAGGTGGAAAAGCGTATTTTGATTTTCTACTGGGCTCTCAGGCTAGGTGACTTCCCAATACTAATCAAATGAATAAATAATGAATGAAAAAAATAAAATCCAGCCAACTGAGCCAGTAAAGCAGCTAACAGCAGCAACAACAGCAACAGCAACAACAATAACAACTCCACCACCACCCCCACCACCACAAAATCTGGATATTGAATCAGCATTTTTAGTTACCATTCACCTGTTCAGCATTATATGGGATACTCATCCATTGTTCCTTCTGTTTAGTTGGCTGTTCCCGCTTATATTTTAAAGATACCACTCAAACATGATCTCATCTCTAATACCTTCTGCTTGCCCTCTTCATCCCTAACTCACATGCTTAGTAGCCTCTCTGCATTCCAACACATATGGTAATGTCAACTAATAAAATTATCCATCGGTGTGCCTGGTTTTTTTATGTAAGTCTGTAAGGCCCTCACTGTCTAGGGTAGGCACTGTCTTTTCCATTTTTGTATTTCAATTATTTGACACTAATTGGCGCTCAATAAATGTTTGTGAAATTGAATTGGCCATGATCTGTGTCTAGTCTTAAAGATATTCTTAAGGGGCGCCTGGGTGGCTCAGCCAATTAAGCATCTGACTCAGTCTCAGGTCATGAGTTCGAGCCCTGCGTCGGGCTCTGTGTTGACAGCTCAGAGCCTGGAGTCTGCTTTGGATACTGTGTCTCCCTCTCTGTCCCTCCCCAACTCACACTCTGTCTCTGCCTCTCTCTAAAGATAGATAAACATTAAAAAAGATATATTTTTAAGTGTGCTTGCAGTGATTATTACTAAGAACTCTATATTTAGCATAAGTGTCTGTGAAATAGAAATTCCCTCATTTTACTGAGAAGGGCACTTGAGTGTTACCTTGGTGGTGATTCTATGGCAGAGGCAATGATAGGTATCAGTGACGTTCAATTGCAAAGTAGCATGTAATTCATTAATTTGACTGGTTCAGCGTTACAAATGTCTGAGAAATGGAATATCAAATTGAAAAGCTTGTTCTAAATTGTTATTTGGCAGGGTAGAAATGATTTTGTAAAGTATTCCTGCTCCCTAAGAGATGGATTTTTTTTAGACATTTTCTAATCCTCATAATCTCTCACCTGGAGGTGGTGATCAGTGTGTATTTTAGACTGACTACTTTTAATCAATGTTCATCAGAATAAACAGGTGATTATCAAGCTCTATACACAAAGGATGGCCAGGGCTCTTGCCTTTTGATACCTATATAGCCTAAAAGACATAGAGTAGGATGTTATTTAACAGGAATTTTCTTTTTTTAAAAAAATGTTTAGTTATTTATTTATTTTGGGAGACAGAGATAGAAAGTGGGCAGGGGAGGGGCAGAGAGAAAGGGAGACAGAGAATCCCAAGTAGGCTCTGCACTGCCAGCCTGGATCCTGATGTGGGCCTTCAATGGTCAAACCAGGAGATCATGACCTGAACTGAAATCAAGAGTCAGAGGCTTAACAGGTTGACCCAACCAGGTGCCCCTCAACAGGAATTTTCTTTTTTCTTTTCGTTTCTTTTTTTTTTTTAATATGAAATCTATTGTCATATTGGTTTCCATACAACACCCGGTGCTCGTCCCAACAGGTGCAAGCTGCTGTTGCCAGGGGCATATTTGATCGTTTTACCTGAAACTTGTGATGGTGTCGTGCAATGGGGGTGGGTCTAGCTTCATATTACTGTTACCCAGGAAGTGACTTCTCTTGAAATGTCCCCATCCCCGTACAGAAGGAAATAGGCTAAAACGCATGGTAAAGAGGCACCATATTGCAATGAAAAGAGGAATTAGAAGGAATCTGAACAGCCACTCTTAGCACTTAGTAGGAGGTTAGAGGATTTTATTAGGTTCCTAAGAGAAAAAAAATGGAATTTAGTAACAGATTCTTACTGTATGTTTTTTCAGAGCTGTTGTGTATTTTATACATATCCTAATGTATAGAAAAGGGCATATAGTCTCACTCCAGAGTTGCATTCCATCATTTTTGCTAATTTATTTTGTAGTTCTACATAAAGTTGAGTGTAAAGAATCTAATAAGTGTGTGTGTGTGTGTGTGTGTGTGTCCTCACATACACATGTGAGTATATGTAGATCTCAATATACATATGAGAGAGAGAGAGAAAGAAGGGGAAGGAAATAGCAATAGAGATAGGGAATGGGATTGTTTCAAAACCTGGTGACTATTGCAGCTAAAGTTTTAATACTCAGAGGGGGTAAAACTAGGTAGACAATGTGGTTACTAGCACATCCCCAGAGTTAGATTGATTGAGTTCAAATCTCAGGACCCTTTCTTCCTAGCTCTGTGACCTTGGGCAGGTTGTTTTTTTAAACCGCTCTACATTTCAGTTTCCTCATCTATAATTAGATAACAATGGGGGCTACATCATAGGATTGTTATCAGTTTCAGATAAGTTAACATATGCACTTGGCACACGGTAAGTGCTCTATTGAATGGAAAAATTTGGTGCTGGCAACAGCAGGTTGTTTGCATCAAGAACATTCCAAATCATTTGCCGTGGAATGCCACCTTCTGAATGCAGCTTGGTTTTTGCTATCTTTACCACTACAGCTGAGTTGGCTTTTGGGGGGGGGGATCCCCAGTGCTCTCTTTTCAGCTTTTCTTGCTGTGGCGCCTCCAGTGCTGCCAGAAGATGAAGCAATCCTGCAGAGCCAGTGTGCATACGATGGCTTGCTTTCTCGTCCTCTCCCTCTTTCTGGTATTCCCATTCAGGGGAAAAAAGACTACAAGCAAGCTATTTGTTTTTTCTCAAAGCTTTCCATGTCTTTCAAGTTCTATGAAATGAAGATACATTGCTTTTGAGAAAGAGAAAAGCAGCTGTCAAGTTGGCCTTGGGTGTTGCCAGGCCCTGGTCTGGCACCCACAGCTAGGCTTAGCGTTGACCACAGACAGTCTGGCAGAATTGCATCAGATAAGACCAGTCTGACTGAGATGGATTGAGATAAAACAAGACCACCTCATGATTATGACCGAATATAAGCAAAACATAAAAACAAAAACAAAAAACCGCCATAAAATGGACCAAACACCTTCTAATGTCAAGAATGGTAGGAGTGATTGCTGTTTCTTTGCCAATCACAGTTTAGTCTTCATCTCCTGGTCTTTAGTCTGGTCTTCTTGCTTTCTAGGTGTCAGTATTATTAAGATAACTGATCATAGAATTATCCTCTTTTCTTGATAGTGACCAACCGTGCTGTCTTGAACCCTCTTCCAAATCACCTAACACATGCAAAAATCATATAAGTCCATTCTAATACCTTATTCCTGAATTGTTCCACAGTCCTCAATGGTATGTGTTCTTTCTCAATGTAATGAGTCGGTTAATCCAAATTTCTTCATTTATAGTAGTATTCCTGGTGGTCCTTGACTGGGGGGGCATTGACATATTATGAATAGGTGTTTTTGGAAAACAAAATAAGTTAAAGCTTTTGTTGTTGACTTTAAGTTGATTTCTTTGAGTTTAGGAGTTAGAGCAGGAGTACTGAGTCAGAGTTAAGCCCTGGAGGATTTGAATTTCCAAATCAAGGGATGGCTTCCTGATGGAAGAAATATTTTGGTTGTGTTCTCAGTGAAAAAAGAATGCCAGTTGGGTATATAAATGGGAAGATGTTCTGAGGAAGATAACACAGATATTAATAGGAAAAGCGAGGAGCAAGCAGTCATGTGATACTAAGAAATCATTGTTTTAAGCAAAGAAGAGCAATTAATGGAAGAATGAGTGTTCAGGCTGAAAATCTTAAAATTGTTAAAAGAAGTGAGTTTGCAGTTTAGAAACTAAACACAAGCACATGCTTAAAAAGTCAAGACTTAGACTAAGGAATCATATGGAAGAAAATAATAAATACAAGAACTTGTAAGAATGAATGAAAATTAAGATATAGTGTTTATTGAGCGAAAGATATTTAAAGAACAAAAATTAGTTAGAAGAATTAATTCATTCATTTGGAGGACATTTCCTGAGTGCCTCCCATTAGGAAAATATGGTCAAATGTCATCTTTCTGAAGTTTAATAACTCCCATTTGTCCCACTTGAAAACCATATCACATCCATATGTCTGAATTTATTATTTCATTAATTATAAGCTTTGGGGATCTTCTATCCTATAAAGAGTAAAAGTGGTGATAAATTAGGATTTCTGTAACATCAAGATCTGGAGAATGATTTCAAAATGCCTGATTCAATCATTGGGAAACATGTTTGAAATAGAAGTAATCTTACTTAGCAAACCTAAATTACGCATAGCTTTAGTTCCTAATAAATATCACTCAAAAGAAATCTTCAAAGTAGTAGCATGAATTCTTGAAAGAAGTGTAATGCTTCAAAGGGCAAGTTTTCTGGGAGCATCCTTGAGTGTTTTGTGACTTTTTTTTTTTTTTTTTTTACCAATGAAGATGAAATAAAATATCCCATGTGTTGGAATTTCTCTCTGAACAGAGTGGCTCAAAGCCAGTGGAAACTCAATTAACCAGAAAGCCCAGAAATTGGATCATTTGAATAGCCATTAAATTAATCAACCAGAACTTCCTTTTTGATTCAACTTTTATTGGTTGATTAACTTTATTGGAGAAAATCTTTCTAAAATGCATTAGACTTGTATTACTCTTCCGTGTTCTGTCCTAAAGGAAGAAAGGAGGGAAGGAAGGAAGGAAGGAAGGAAGGAAAGAAGGAAGTTGGAAAGAAAACAGTATGTGTAGCAATTAAAAGGATGTACTCTAGAGTAACACATTTTGGTTCCAGTTCTGGCTCTATCACTGTGTGATGTGTGATGTGGAGAGAATCAATTAGTTTAACCTCTACGTGTCTCATTTTCCTAGTCTAGAAAATGGGGATAAAAATGGCACCTATTTTAAGGGGCAAATAAGAAGATTAAATGAAATAGTAGCTATAATGTGCTTACAGCAGTGCCTGACACACAGGAAGCACTCAGTGAGTTAGCTGTTGTTATTTATTGAATAATACTCCACAGGATCATCATTTTATTATGCACAAAAAATCAGGAGGCAGTATGGCATATTGGTTAAAGCATTACATGTTGTGTGGGTTTGAGCTTCCTCACTACCATCAACTAGATGTATGACCTTGAGCAAATTAACTCCATGGCTGGATTTGGCAATCTCTAAAATCAAAAGCATAACAGTAGCTGCTTCAAAGGATTGTTATGTTAAAGGAAAAATAGACCCATGGAACCCTTAGTACAAATATCTGGCACACAATTTGTGCTCCCACAAATGTTAGCTATTATTGAAGAGTATTATGTAGTTGTAGAAGTGTGGGAGTTTGGATGAATGTGTACCAGGTTTAGAGAAAAGTTTAAAAGTTCTCTTCTCTGATTTTTATTTTGAAACTTGCCTCTTTTTTTTTGTCCTTAGAAGTTAATTGTGGAAAAGCACTGATTAATAAAGGGTTTTCGTTAACTAGATTCAACTGATTGTGGCATTCCTTGCGTGAGTGTTCTTATTCAAGGTTGCTAATAGAGTTGCTCTCATTTAGCAGGAGGGAAGCTGAAAGGGAGCTTTCCAGACACTGTGTGTTTCTGACTCACAGAGGGAACCCCAGTCATT
Source organism: Panthera uncia (assembly GCF_023721935.1). Lineage (NCBI taxonomy): Eukaryota > Metazoa > Chordata > Mammalia > Carnivora > Felidae > Panthera > Panthera uncia. The sequence continues at coordinate 15,922,398 of NW_026057580.1, forward strand.
TCCAGAAGGAGAACACAGCAGAGCTGCTGGACAGATGGCTGAGTTCCATCAGTCCAGAGAGCAAAGAGACCATTTGCAGAAGGCCCTATAAATGACAGAGCTGATATTATTTGAATGTATCCCTGATGAATACAGCCTTCCTTTTCAGCTGAGATGGAAGTTTTCTAGTACTTTCTAGTACTTTCTCCACTTTTAGTGGTCCACAGCTTAGCTTGGCTTTGTCATAGCATGAATTTATAAATAAGAGTTACATCTTTTCTGCTTCTTATAACAATTTCTTGTTAGGTGTTAATTCTCAAAGGCAGGGGATAGAGGACCGTGGGTCATGTGGATAGTAGCCTGGCAGAGGGGGTCCTGAGTACAGGCTTTTGTGTTCATGCACAGCTTCAAACTTCAGCAGTGTTATTCCCTAACTGGATACCTCCATGGGTACTCTCCATGTTGGTTTTCTCAGATGCAGAGCAGAGAATGTAAGCCTGACAGTGTTGCTGAGAATAACAAATAACAAATAATAACAAATAAGGTAACCCACATAAAATGTTTACCACAGTCCCTGGCACGTATCAAACACTCAGTAAATATTAGCATCACTTTTTGCTTATGGGTAAGGGCTCGTGTGGGGCTTAGGCTTTTTGTGTTCGTTGTTCACTACAGCACATGGCTGTTTCATTCTTGAAGTTATCAATAGAAATGACAGTTAGTCATGATAACACGGCAGGCCACTAAACATAGCTTCAGTGAATGAAAATTGTAGGAAACACTTATTGCCTCTTGTGATAAATCTTACTCCTTTCCATCTTGATAATCCCTATGGACTTTGTCCAGCCCATTTCCATTAGGCAAAGATTCATCAAGAAACAATCATGAGAAGAACATCTGTTCTTCATGAGAAACAGATGAAAACTCACCCAGATTGCTATGACTATAAAACAGCTACCTGGACTCTTGGGGAAGGTTGAGTTTTGGCCATGTGACCGTTAGAAAGTTTAGGGAGATAATCTGAAGGTTTTGAGCTCTTTGAGGTATATGAAAACTCTAGGGCTATTCTAGCATTTATAAAAAAAAAAACAAAACAACCCAAGCAGGCCCACATTATTTATTTCCAGACCATTTTCACTTATAATTGACTGACAACAATTCAGGGCCCAGAAATAGTACGTAAAGAGCTGATGAAAGAATATCAGCAGCTTGCAAAATGTATTATCTCTGTGACACCTTCTGAGATTTCTCAAGGGGTAGACTCTATTAACGCCGGTAGGGAATCTTCAATAAAATAGCACAGCTCTCAAAGAAATTGATCAACTAATCAACAGATATCGAGGAAGGACCTACCATATTCAAGTTGTGGTGCTACACGACAGCACACTTAGCTTTACTCTGATGAGTGTACTCTTTCTACATACCCAACAAGTGAACATCCTGTCCAGATACTTTTTGAAATTTGGAAAGTTCCTCCATATTTAGAGTCGATGCTAGTCACCCCCAAATTTCCAAAGTCTGCTACTAATTGTATACTTTGGAACATATGGCAGTTATTCTGCCACATACCCAATAATTCAAATATTGGAGACAATAGCATGGAACCTTCCGTCTTCTCCAGGCCAATCATCCCATTACTTTGACTCTTCCTCTGATGACATCTGCAGAGGAATCAATTTGAAGAACTGTGTAGCAGTAAAAGTGCCTTGAAACCAAGGACCATGTCTTCATTTTTGTTTGTCCCTCGGTACCTAGCAGTGTCGTAAATGCAGCAAGTACTTAAAGAATATTTTTTGAGTCTTGTGTTGTTAAAGTTTTGTAGCTAAACATGCGAAGTTCAAAAGCAGGCTGAAGCATTACAGGGAGTGGCAGATGGTAAGTCCTGTGATCATCTCTTAATTACAGTTCGGGAACACAGCAGAGGGATTGATATCTACATGTTGTCAATTATTACACGCATTCCATCTTCTGTACTGTAGTGGGTGATGACATTCTAGTAAGTTGATGGCAAGGGTGATTTTTGTAACAGATGTGGTCAAGTCAATATTGTACAAAGCCTGTTTTCACCAACTATGGAGGTGCTCAAAGGCAAGATCTATTTCTGTCTCATGAGGCAGAGTATCCTAGGAATGCTTCTTGGATCGGTTTACAAGATCGGCAAATAGCTAATACATGTAAAAACAAAACAAAACTACAAAAGACAGATTTTCCATACTAGCTCACCATGCAGCATGGCAGGCCTAATTTGTCAGTGGAGTTGCTTGACACTTTAGATTTATACTAGGAAAAGGAAGTTAAGCTTCATGCAAATCTACAAGTGGAAATTATTTCTGTATTCAACTTAAGGAGTTAGTCTTCTATGAAAATAGAAATGCTTCTGGGAAGATTTACCTTGTAAACATAGTGGTTCTTCATTCTTTTGGCTGAATGAGTTTGTCATATCCTTTCCTAAAACAGATATGTGTTGACAGAATAGGCTGGGTACAAAGGAAGGAGCCACTGATGAGCAGATGTGCACAAAGGGGATCCTGAAGAATATCACTGTATATGAATCCCACGAACCCTTCATTTAATCATTAGGAAATGGAGTTTCCGAAGAATCCATGATATACAGCATTTACAAAGTGATTTTGGTAGTCAGGGCCAGAATCTAAATCTTTAGCCTCTCACCCCAGTGTGAGTAAACTGATCTCGAGAGCAGTGACTGTGTTCTTTGGTTCTTTGGTTCTTATGTAACCATTTCCCAAGCACTACTTGGCACTTAGTAAATATTTATTAAAAAACTGAGGACTCAGTGGGTACCTCTGATCTTCTAAGATTTCTGGTGTTCTAGTGTGTTGGGGAAGGGATACTTACACTTCATGTTTCCAAGAAGAGGTAACTACCATCCATTCTAATTTGGATAGCGCTGGAGAGAGTACTTGTATTAATAAGTGAGTAAGGAGGGTCAGAACTTGTCCTCAGCTTTGTCATTCCCTACTTTTCATGTTCCCATGCATAAGTGGCTTCCATCCAATATCATTTGGATAGTGCTGAATAGTATATTCCATTTCTTCCTTTTATGCTTTAATCATTCCTTCAGGTACTGGGAATAGCTGATCTGATGGTTGGAGCCTGATGATAATGTACCAGTAGGTTGGCTGCTATTCCTCTAAAAGAAGAAATAAGCTGAACCCTATTTCTCTACCCTGCACTACTTATATTAATGAATGAGTAAGGAGGGTGAGGGCTTGTCCTCAGTTTCTCTTTCCATGTGGAAGCACTCCTGGCCCTGTTGTTCTAATGGGAGGCCATCTCTTAATGTTGGTCTCCAGTACCCTCTTCTGACAGCAACTGGATTTGTGAGGAAAACCACAGTCTTCCATGCAATTGGCTGCTAAGGAAATCTTAATGGGGGTGCCTTAAAGACCTAATTCTCCTTATAGGAAGGAGAGGGGAAATCTAGATTTAGGATTCGTTAGGCAGAGATCCCCACATTAGACTCTGGTACAATATAAGGTCTCCATTCTTTGGAGACTTTGGGAAATACCATCCCTCCATTTATAAGGATGAAAATTTGACTCTTGTTAGGCTCCTTGGGTATATATTCTCCACTGCATGGAACCCAGCAGTGGGGAAGGTTGATTGATTGAGATGACTGATTTCCACACATTACCTATGACATGATCACTGAAAGAATATATCTTTCATTTAATAGTCTGGTATTAGTTATACAGTAGGTATATCATAAACACTCATATCAAGGCTGCAGTTTTCTTTCTTATTTGTTATTTCATCCTTCCAAAATGGCATTTTATTTTCTAAGTTGCATTTTTATTTAATTTGTTTTTCTTTTAAGAATCATAGACTGAATGCAGAACAATTGTGAATTAAGCATAGGTTCTTTTTTTTTTGATGTTTATTTATTTTGACAGAGAGGCAGAAGACTCAAAGAGTAGGGGAGGGTCAGAAAGAGAGAGAGAGAGAGAGAGAGAGAGAGAGAGAGAATCTCAAGCAGGCTCTGTGCTGTCAGAGCAGAGACTGATATGAGGCTTGTTCTCACAAACCATGAGATAATGACCCGAGCTGAAATCAAGAGTCAGATGCTTAACCAACTGAGCCCCCAGGTGCCCCTAAATTGCATTGTAAACCATCATAACCCTGTAGCTAAAATTTTTGGTAAGTTACAGAATCTTTTTGGCTAATATTAATTTTTAAATATCTCCGTAAAGAGTATCATTCCCATTATTTGACCTGACCCCATGCTTTTCAACTATTTCCTCTATTCAGTAATTTGGCAAATCTGTAAAACATAGATTATGTCTAAGGAATTTTCCTCATTGAATAAGAATGGAAGCATGGGGGAAACATGGGGTTAACTTTACATTTAGCAGAAGAACTTCTCAACAGTAATGCTGGAGATTCAAGGTCAGTTCAATGTGCACATGGTACCACTCACATTTCTTTCCAATGGCTGTTTAAAAAAGAGTAAACACAAAGACCAGAGCGAAACAGCAATGAATTCATCAGCTTGCTTAGGATACCAAAGGCTTCTACCTTTTAACCCCATGTAGACATCCTTCCAGTTAAAAGCAAAGTCGCTTCAGGAAGGCATGCATCCCTTGCAAGAGGAAGGAGGGCATGCCGCTGAGGGGAAATAAAGAGAAGCAAAAACAAGGGAAGGAAGAAAGGAAAGAAGAGAAGAAATAGGGGGAACAGAAACAGGTTTCCTTTTTTGGTCCCTACTGGTACTGGGGCCATTGGACATCAGATTCTCCCTATTTCTCCAATAAGAGAGAAAAATCCCTGGAGAAAAATCCAGTGAAGGGTTTGTATGAATAAACAGAAATATTTCCTCCTAGATTTTTTTTTTTTTCTTTAGGAGAAGACTAGGAGTATCCATAAGTGGAAGAGTTTTTGCTCCTACAAGAGACAAGAGATTAAATCCTAAGACAAAACATCAAAGTAAATACAGGTCTAGAAGGGCCTCTCCCCCTTTATAGCAAGGCTATATAATACTATATATGACACAAATCATGGGATTGTCAAAGAGTTTCCTCCATGTAATATGCATAAATACTTTTTATTGCTTCTCTGTTGTTCTTATCAATTTACATATTTTGCCAACTTCCTGAAGCAATATCTGACATCTCTTTGCTCCTCAATACCTGAGCTTTCACTGTACTATGATCATTATAGGTACTTAGGGAACATTTTTGACAAACTTGATGAAGTACTTTTCCTGACTGCCACCAAATAGGACGTTATTTATGAAATGGCTGTGGAAACAATTGTAATCTATCATGCTCCATAAATGTAATGTAGGCATAAAAGTGTAAAGATACTAAAGATTTCTGAATTCAAATCCATCCTATTGGGTACAGAAAATTAGTCTGGGATCAAACATTTGCTGAAATAACTTTGCATGTTCTTCTAATGGGGTTTCCAAATTAAGTGGAAAAAAAAATGAAGGCGAACCCTCCTTGTAACAACCCTATTGAGATATGTTTCGTACAATCCACCCATTTAAAATATACAATTTAATGATTTTTTGTGTATTAAAGAGTTGAGCAACCATCACCACAATCAATTTTAGAGTTTTTCATCACCCCAAAAGAAACCCCACACCAGTTAGTGGTCACTCTCCATTCCCCATCTTTTCCCCCTAAACCCCTAGTCCTAGGCAACCACTAATCCACTTTCTGTCTCTATAGATTTGTCTATTTCATGTAAATGAAAACATATAATAATTTAGTCTTTTGCAACTGGATTCTTTTACTTAGCATAACGTTTGCAAGTTTCATTCATATCGTAGCATGTATCGGTACTTTATTCCCTTTTATGGCCAAATATCATCCCACTATATGGCTAAACCACATTTTATTTATCTCTTCATCAGTTGATGAATATCTGCTAATATGAGTCAAGCTGCTATGAACATTTGTGTGCCAGTTTTAGTGTGGGCACACGTTTTCGTTTCTCTTGAATGTATACCAACGAGTAGAATTGCTGGGTCATAATTCTATACTTAGCCTGTCAGGAATTATCAGACTCTTTTCCAAAGCAGAGACACCACTTTACATTTCCACCAGCAATGTATGAATGGTTCCAATCTCTTGCAACCTCATCAACATTTGTTATTTTGTTATTTGTTACTGTCTGACTTTTTTTATTTTGGCTATCCATGTGCTCATTGTGGTTTTGACCTGCCTTTCTCTAATGACAAATGATGTCAAGCATATTTCATGCTTTTTGGCCATTTGTTTATTTTCTTAGGATAAACATCTATTCAAATTCTTTGCTCACATTTTACTGGGTTATTTGTCTTTATTATTAAGTTATAATAGTTCTTTTCATATTCTGAATATATGTCAGATCAGATATGTGATTTGGAAATAATTTTCTCCCATTCTGTCAGCTGTCTTTTCACTTTCTTTGTGGTGTCTCTTGAAGCATGAAGTCTTTTAATTTTGAGAAAGTCCAATTTATCTTCTTTTTGTTGCTTTTGAAATCATTTCCAAGAAGACTGCTTAATCAAGGCCATCAGAAGTTACTCCTATGTTTGCTTCTAAGAGATTTATAGCTTTAGCTCTTTCATTTATGTCTGATCTATTTGAGTTAAATTTTACTTATATATAGTGTAAGGAAGAAGTCCAGCTTCACGGTTTTTCATGTGGATATCCAGTTGTTCTGGTATCATTGGTTGAAAAGACTGTTCTTGTCCCACTGGATTATCTGGGCACCTCTGTCAAAAGCCAAACCACCACAAATGTAAGAATTATCTCTTGAGTCTCAATTCTATTCCACTGATCGATTCGTCTGTCCTCATGCCAGTACCTCTGTGTCTTCATTACTGCTGTGTTATAGTCATTTTCCTGATCTACGAACATGGAATGCTTTTCTATTTATGTAGGTCTTTTAAAGTTTGTTTTCAACAGTGTTGAATAGTTTTCAGAGTACAATTTTGCACTTCAATTCCTAATTATTTTATTCTTTTTAATGTTATTATAAATGGCATTGTTATCTTAATTTAATTTTTGAATTGTTTATTGCCAGTATGTAGAGATAGATTTGATTTTTATATATTGATCTTGTATCCTGCAATCTTGCTTAACTCATTTATTAGTCCCAAACATTTTTTGGTGGATTCTTTACAATTTTATATGATGAAATCATCTTATCTCCAAATAAAGAAGTTTTGCTTCATCCTTTCAATATGAATGACTTTTATTTCCTTTTCTTGCCTAATTGTTCTTCCTGTAACTTTCAGCACAATATTGAAATGATTTGGTGAGAGCAGACTTCCCTGCTTCTGATCTTAGGGAAAAAGCATTCACCATTAAATACGCTGTTAGCTTTGGATTTTTCATAAACGCTTTTCATCATGTTAAGGAACGTTTCTTTCTAAATTCGTTGAGTGTTTTTATGACAAAAGGGTTTATCAAATGCCTTTTCTGTGTGTATTGGGATGATCATGTAGTTTTTGACTTTTATTCTATTGATACGATGTTTTACATTAATTGGTTTTTAGATGTTAAACCACCCTTGCATTTATGGGATAAGTTCCATTTGGTCATGGTGTACAATCCTTTCCATATGTTGTTGGATCTTATTTGTTAATATTTTGTTGAAAAATTTTGCATTTATTATTATTATTATTATTATTCTTTCCTTCTGGTATCTGGTTTTGGAATCAGGGTAATACTGGCCTCCTAGAATGATTTGGGAAATGTACCCTTCTCTTCCCTTTCACTTTCTTAAATGCAAAAACTGTTCCTACCTCTCATGTCTTGCCAGGATAACCTCCTTCATTTTGTTGATAAATTATAGCATATCTAAACTTCCTCATCAGTCAGTACGTAGGAAAGTACCTATGTGATTTGAACCAATTTATTCTAATCACCAAACAGTATTTATAATGCTCCCACATGATTTAAACCAATTTGGTTTTCCCACGAGAGAAGTCAGATGGGAGACAGAGATCGAGATGGCGTGTTTGCAGATGTGTGGCATTAAGCACAGGGAGGAAAGAAATGCCTGGAGCAGACTTACCCTCTAAGAAGCAGATAGCTGGGTTCTAAGATGAGAATAGAATCTCAGGATTTCACAGATCACTCTACTTGTGATTAACATTATATTGTTTCCTACCTTTTAGACTCTATGAGAGGAATCTTCATGTTTAATCTTTGAAATTGTGCTTTAGTTTCCTCCTTCCTAGCAGAGGATCCCCCCACCTCCTTCCTTCCCTCGTTCCTTTCCTTCCTTTGTTCCTTCCTTCCTGTCTTTCCTTAGAACTGAATTTCTAAACTCATGTAAACTCAGTGGCGATAACTCACTGATGCCTTAAAAATAATACAAGGAGTGCCTGGGTGGCTCAGTCGGCTAAGCATCCAACTCTTGGTTTGGGCTCAGTCATGATCTCACGGTTTGTGAGTTCGAGCCCCTTGTTGGGCTCTGTGCTGAAGGCGTGGAGCCTGCTTGGGATTCTTTCTCTCCCCCTCTCTGCCCCTCCCCTGTGCTCTCTCTCTCTCTCTCAAAATAAATAAACTTAAAATAATAATAATAATAATAATAACAATAATATGAGCAGGTCAGGAACTACAGTTAGATTAAGTGTTATTTTCTTAGTTTAGCTCTTATTTTGACTTAACTACTTGAAGACATTGGAGAATTAAAGATTTTAAAAACAACAATAACATAACCAGTAACCCAACAACCTGTCTGGTTCTTGATGAATTAACATTTTCTGGCTCTCCTCATGACAGTAGGTTTTACTGAAATGCTCAATGTTAAATGCTGTAAAATTATTATCCTTTAATCCCTAAATATCTGCTGCACATTAATGTTTCTTTTTAACAAATCAAGTTAACAAGTAGTGATGGTAAATGTTGGGGTTTGGGAGCTAACAGTCAAGAACAAATTCTTGTAACATCTTCAGTACAAAACGGTGGTTTTATTAAAGCATGGGGACAGGACCCATGGGCAGAAAGAGCGGAACTGGGGTTGTGAGGAGTGGCTGATTATACACTTTCTTTTTTAAAAAATTATTTATTTATTTTTTATTTTTTAATATGAAATTTATTGTCAAATTGGTTCCCATACAACACCCAGTGCTCATCCTAACAGGTGCCCTCCTCAATGCCCATCACCCACCCTCTCCTCTCTCCCACCCCCCATTAACCCTCAGTTTATTCTCAGTTTTTAAGAGTCTCTTATGGTTTGCCTCCCTCTCTCTCTAAGTTTTTTTTTTTTTTTTCCCCTTCCCCTCCCCCAGGGTCTTCCGTTAAGTTTCTCAGGATCCACATAAGAGTGAAAACATATGGTATCTGCCTGTCTTTCTCTGTGATTATACACTTTCAAGTTGAGATAGGGTTAGGGATAGCATAAGTCTGTAAGAAATTTGAAAACAAGATTTCCAAGACCTTGAGGGGCTAGCTGTTGTTAGGAAAAAGTCATTTACTGCTGTCTGGTAAAACCTTATTCTTGAGACCCTTCAGATGTGTACCCGTGGGCCATATGTTTAGAGGATGGTCCAACATATGTCTCGGGGAGCAGAGATAAGGGAGGATTTTTTACAGATCCTCAGGATCCTGGAGGTTGGGCTAAGTCAAGCTAAGGTTGCCTTTTGCCTCCAGCAAAGCATTAGCATGGAGGCAGCTAAGCTCCTTGAGGAAGGTGACTCTGCCCGTCTCAAGTACTTGTCACTGGGCTGTAAGTTTTTAGGAAGTTTAATTTTTCTTCTATATTTCTTTTGCCTTTGTTCTCTACATCATTTAGTAACTTGTATGCTCTGGGTATTGAGTGATTAGAGAGGAAAGTAGGTTTAGATGCCTTTTTTATTCTGAGGGATTTACGATCTCATTGAGAAAAGGCATATATTTAAGAAACACTTAAATAAGAATTCAAGATGCTTTAATCCAGGCAAGCAGGTATTTATTTTTTACCTACTGTGTTCAAGGCACTGAATATCATTTAGAGGTGAAACTATTGGAGCCCAGGGAAACAAATACATGGGGAAATTGAAATGAAGGGAATGATTTTAGAACTCAGAAAATGATGAGCATATTGGCTGACAAAGAAATGGGAGACATTCATGATTTCAGCCTGAATATTAATTAGCAATCGTTTTCCCTTCCATTCAAACAGAGCAGCCAATTAAAAAAAATGTCAACTACTTTGATTTCCTTTTAATCACATATAAATAAATTCAAATGCTATTCTTTCTTTGTCTCTTTTGATGGGGCAATCGTCAAATATGTCTTAACTTGAGCCAATTTCATATGCTCAAAAGTAACCCACAAACACTTTTGAATCTCAAAAAACCTCAATGTTTTCCTTTGTTCCAAAGTACAAAGGAAACATACTTCATATAGTGCTTTCTGTTTAAAATTACAGAAATGAATTGTTTTTCTTGGAGCTCTAAGAAAAGTTTTTCTGACATTTTTGTGATCCATGGGAGAAGGGTCTGGTCAGAGCATTCACAAATACCCACAGAATTGAAGCAAGACTTCTCCATAGCCAATTTCTGTGCATGCATTTAATTGAAAAAAAAAAAAAAAAAAGTCTGCTTTTTGAGTTTTGCAACCTAATTTCCCTCCCTCTAGTTCCATCCAGGCAGTGCAGACAGACATTTCAGACGAAGTGGCTAAAATGAAACTATGAAGCATTCTTAATTTGAGCGCAGATGAACACAATATATGCAAACTTTTTCAGCTCAAAATTTGACAAGTTTTCTTACACACACTCTTACACAACAGGAAAAGAAAAAATTACTTGTGATGGTGTTTTGCTTCGGCGCAGAAGTACCTATGAGGAAAGAGGGCTTGCTAATTTATTCATTCTTTTAGTCAATATATACTCATTAAGTGTATAAAATGTACTAAGCACTATTACAGGCATTAAGGATACAGCAGTGATCAGGGCAGAGGAAGTCCCTGTTCTCATGGGGTTTATATTCTAGTGAAGAAAACAAATAGTAAATAAAATAAATAAGCACAATATATAACATGCTATATGTTGGTGAAATCAGGAAAAACTTAAGCAGAAAAGAGGGGTTGGTTAGGTGTGTGGGGTGGGAGATTTTAGATAGGATGTCTAAGAAAAACCTTACCATAAAGATGACTTTTGAAAGATGTCCAGAAAGAAGTGAACATCTTGGCTATATTATCTTCAGGAGAAGACTATTCTAGGCAGAGGAAACCTTGAGTACAATGGCACTGAGGCAGGAACCTGCCTGACTTGTTCAAAGATAACATCTTAAGGCCAATGTGGCTGGAGTGGACCGAAAGAAGGGAGGGTTGATTATTGATAAACTCAGAGAGATAGATCATGGTGAGGGACAGACAGAGCCTTGCAGATCACAGTGCAAACACTGGCTTTTACGTGGAGCAGGATGGGGGACCATTGGCAAGATCACCTAGGATTCTGGAATAAGAATAGAAGGCAAGGGTGCAAGTGAAAAAAACCCAGTACCAGTTAGGAGGCTTTTGCAATAATCCAGGTAATAGAGATGTGTTATCTAAAGGAGTGACTCTGATCACTTAGTACAGGGGTTGGCAAGCTACAGCCTGAGGGCCCAAATCAGTTTGCTTCCTGTTTTGGAAATAAATGTTATTGGAACACAGTCACACTCATTTATTTACGCATTGCCTATGGCTGCTCTCCCCCTACAACAGCAGAGTTGAGTGGTTGCAACAGAGACCAAATGGCTAGAAAAGTAAAAAATATGTAGCATTTGGTCTTTTACCTAAAGTTTGCATATTCTGACTTAGAATCTCCTAGGAGGAGGATTATGGCAGTGAAGCTGCCTTCTGGATATGCAAAACAGCATAGGCAAGAACCATTGTTTCTCTTCATTACAATTCTGTATAGTGTATGCACTTTGCAGAAGGTGGAGAGAAGCATATCTGGGGTTTAGTAATGAGGCAGTATGAAAATAAGATTAGTTGGTCAATAAAAGATAATGAAGAATATCCTTCATTCATTCACTCAAGACATATTCTTTGAAAATGACATTTATCAATCACAAAATTTAATGAGCTGGAGAGACATCAAATAAATAAACACACAAGTAAATCTATTAATTACAAAAGCACTAAGTGCCATGAAGGAAAGGATAAGGGACATACTTTATATTAGGAGAGTTCAATGGAAAGGCCATTTGAGATGAGACCAGAAGGACGAGTGGGAGGGAACAATAGAGGAAGGATTTCATATCAGAAACAGGATATACAAAGGTGGCAAATGGGATGCACAATTGAAAGAACTAGGAAGAAAGCACAGAGACAGGCACACAAACACATACACCCCAGGCGCGCGCGCGCGCACACACACACACACACACACACACACACAAATGGCTGAACCTTTGACAGCAATGAGGAGAGAGTCATGGAGTGTGGCTGCAGATAAAGAATGAGTTGGAAAACACAAGGCTTCATAGATCATGTGGAAGAGTTTTGATTTTATTGTAAGTCCACTGAAGGACGTTAGGCAAAAATAGTCATGATACGCAGAACTCTGGCCCCATGAGGAGTATGAATTGAAGGGGCCAAGAATTCGAGGCTATCAACCAGTTAGGAGCTAGTTTGCAAGTGACTCAGGAGAGAGATAATGATTACATGAAGCTGGTGTCTACAGTTTCATTCAACAAGTACTTACTATATTTTTACTATGAACAAAATATTATTTTTGGTTCTATATTGGTGGAGCAAAGATAAATGGTAGACCGTCTCTGCCTTCAATAAACCTATAGCTCTGAAGACTAGGAAAAGTATATGGATACTTGTTCTATGTAGTTGGCTATGATAAATTCTAAATTCTCTATGACGACCTGATAGAGTACTACTGGAGACTGAGGGAAGGAAAGTTTCTACTGGCTTGATTGGTGAAAGAATCTTAGTCACCACCATATCCCCAGGGCTAAGCACAGTATCTAGGTACCTTACACATGACAGAGGCTTGGGTCTTGAGGCTTGAGAGAATGACTTAAGTCATGTCTCTGGACTCCTGTCTTACTCATTGTTTCCAAACACACTGATTTCAGTGACTGGATGTGCCAATTTCAGCTCCTTCTATATTGCTCTGTTGCTACCAGCCAGCCTAGTCCTTGCCACAGACCTTCTTTATGCCATGATCAGATAGCCTGCCAAACCACGGTGTTTCTCCCTGTGCTAACAGCTTGCCTGCCTTTATTCGGATTACAGCCAGTTGTTGTGTTTGGCCTCACCGTGTGAAAAGGAGCCAAGGATAAGAGGCAAATACGCCAAATTAAGTTAAAATACTTTATAGAATTCGAGGACCTAACAACCTTATCCTACGCTGCGACCAAGAGCTGTTTGATTCCGCTGGGATCTATAGGAGGGTTGTGGGGTTCTACCCCTCTGAGAATGCCTTGCACACACTTTAATACACATTAGGTGATTCAAAAATACAAAGTAAGCTGTGATGAAGTTTCAGGTAAGCTAGTTCATAACAGTCATTCCACACAATGAAGAATATTCCAGGGTCTTTTTCTGCTGCCCAGAAGTCTGCCCAGCCCTATTCTTTCCCTCGCCCTCCAAGCTGGAATCACTTCCACTTGTGGGGTCAGACCCATCCAGGATGAGCCAACTCAGAGAATATATTACAAACTTTAATCTCACCAGGACATGCAGCCTGAATTAAGCCTCAGACTATGGTTCTTGAGGGAAAGGTAGAATACTGACTAAAGCCAAGTATTTGGAGACTAGTTTCTCTCATTCTTTTTCTTTACACTGCCATATTCAGGCTGTTTGATGTTGGGCAAATTTCTTAACTTCTCCGAATCTTATTTATAGAAGGAAAATAATGAAATCTTCCATTGAGGGTAAAGCCCTTTGTGTAAATCCTGACACGAGATCAGCATTAGATTAAGTGGTAGCTGTGGTGAAATCCCTGTGGTGATGTGGCTCACTTTGCAAATTTTGAATACAAGATTGGCAATTTCTCCTAGTAGGCTCACCCTTGTCATTTCATTAACTTTATTATAGTGTGACCTTGACTTTTGCGGACTTCACTTAGAGAATTATGGTGGGTTTTACTGTTGTTATCTATTAATCTACAATATTATTATTCATGCAGAAACCTGGTATTAATCATAAGTCAGTCTCAGAAAGAGACAGAGACTTTCAATTCTGATGTGTTGCCTCCCATCTTTGTTTTCCAAAGCAGGACCACTTTGAATGGCATACATTATTACAATGCCTGTATTTTGTTCTTTCCATGTAGAACACCCTTTGAAACAAACATGCCTCCAAATTCTGGAGGCAGTTACAGGTCTCTAGTGGCCAAGTGGAACCAGTGGGAAGGAATTTTAGAGATGAGAGTCTTTGGAATTGAGACAACTTTTAGCAGTCAAAGACTGTTTTCTTGCCCATGGAGTCAATAATATTCCTAAGATTCTGCCAGCCAAATGGTCTTGGTCTTAATTTACATTACTTCAGGTTCCCAGGAGTACCGCCACAGGCAAGAATCAGTTTTGCTAATGATTATAACAAGTAATGTTATTGAACTGAGACTACTGGACTTGGATAAGATAGAGAAGACTCATTTCTTGCTATATCTCCTCTTAAGTATAATTATAATATCCTTGGACATAATACAACAGACAAGCATAAGAAGACTCTGAAAGGTGGAATGAGGAGCGCATACTAATTAGGGACCTTGGGATTTTAACAATGTGGGATGAGTTCCCCACACTTTCTTTTTCTCCTCCCATACATCCCAGGCCAGCTGCTGGAGAAGTCCTGGCTGGATTTGCAAGTCCCAAAAGACACAAACCATAAAGATCTCCCAAAAGTGTGCTCCCTCTAGCTAAAGAACCAGAAAATGGGGGGTCCAGCAGGGTGGCAATGTTTTTGACAAAGCCCACCTTACTACATTCCAACATCGTGGAAGGGAACATATCCCCTGTGGTACTGGCAGAGATTGAGTGGAGAGCCTGGATTTCCAATTCCCCCCTGGGAATAGCCCCTGGCAGCCACACTGGTCTCAGCAGGGACTGAGGGGAAACCTGATCTCCTAGATTCCTGCCCCAAGCTGCTCTCCTCCCCTTACCAATTTACAGAGAGTTGGGGTGGATTTTGGAGACGAGGGAGCTGGAGAAAGAATTTCTTTGCGTTTTGTGGGCAGATCCCTAGTAACCCCAACATGAAACTGATTAGAATTAGCACTTCCAAAGGTCTGAGATAGAAATACAGTATAGAATACTGCCTAAGTGTTCATATGGGCCTCTGAGCAGTCTGCAAACAAAGCAGACCGGAATAGCACTGCATAGGCTGTGACAAATAAGTTGTCATTGGTACTACATCCCACAAAAGTAGGCCAGGACCTGCATGGTGAGCCAAAAGAGGAACTCTGCTAAAAACAAAAAAATAATTAGGATCCAGAGCCTTATCACATGATGCTTCAAAAATCCACTTACTGTTATTTGAGTGAGCTCCGGACACTCTGATGGCCATTCACCAATGCTCAGCTTTGCCCCTGCTCTTCAACTCTTGCTCATTTGATCTGATCCATGAGTTGCGATTTTGTCTTTTCCTGCCTAGAGCTCAGAGCCCTGATTCCAACCCGCACCTCTGGGACTTTGACTGACGTTTCCAGGAGAGAAAGCTGATTCTGTTCCACACGCTCCCAGTAATAAATAGACTCTTGTGAATGGATCAGTTGCAGAGAAGTATAATGCTGCCCTGTTTTTTGGGGGGAGTGGCTTTTAGATACAATGCCCCAAATTGCCCTTGAGCTGGGTCAGTTTCCCTCATGCCACTCTTTGACATGGTTTTGGCCAATATTCTCCTAAAGAAGTATCATGGTTTCTGTCAGAAATGAAAATTTAACCCACCAAATCTTTTATTCATATCTAATTATTCCAGGAGTCTATAAATTCAGCCACTTAGGACCTACAACTTTCTTACTAACTTCAATTTATAAAATATCCATTTTAATAAAATATCACCCCCCCACCCGAGAGCAAATGTAAAACTGTAGGTGGCTAATGATCCATTTGAGGAGATTACAATATGTGAATAATTAATAATAATAGTGATGTAAATAGAGAAGACATTATGGTTCCTTCATTTTAATTTTTTTTTTTTCAACGTTTTTTATTTTTGGGACAGAGAGAGACAGAGCATGAACGGGGGAGGAGCAGAGAGAGAGGGAGACACAGAATCGGAAACAGGCTCCAGGCTCCGAGCCATCAGCCCAGAGCCTGACGCGGGGCTCGAACTCACGGACCGCGAGATCGTGACCTGGCTGAAGTCGGACGCTTAACCGACTGCGCCACCCAGGCGCCCCGGTTCCTTCATTTTAAAAGCCTCCCTCATTTAGGAACGCTTCATGAATTGAAATCTACCTAACAGGGTGCCTGGTATACAGTGGGTGCTAATATATATTTACCAAAATTAAAACCATTGGTTATATTTTGAAGCATTTGTTCACACTAATGGACAGTCCAAATGCTACTTCAGTCGTGATAGTCATAGGAAATCTATAAGTGAACTATAATCCCGAGGTAGAGATTATCACTGTAGTTTGAGGCAGTGACCCTTTGAGGAAGTGATTTAAGTATCAGAGAAAATACCTATGAGACACCTGCAGACCACAGAGTTTGCAAAGCTACCCCAGGTCTGTAATTCTGGGGGGACATTTACTTAAATATCTCGTTCATATCATCTGAAGCAGATTAATAGTAAGTATTGCTTACCAAATGGGGAGGCTGAAAGCGTGTGCTCACATGGTACTCTACTGTAAGCCACTAGGAATTCAATAGGCATTTCCTCAGATATGTACATTAAGGACAATAAGCATGTGCTCAAAATATTATTAATAAGAAATAAAACTTAAAAAAATTAATATTGTCTAGTGTTAAAATGCAGTATTCTTTGGTTTGGAGGTCAGGGTTTTAAAACTAAGAGAAGAGGGGCGTCTGGGTGGCTCAGTCAGCTGAGCGTCTGACTTCGGCTCAGGTCATGATCTCACAGTTTGTGAGTTTGAGCCCCGCGTTGGGCTCTGTGCTGACAGCTCAGAGCCTGGAGCCTGCTTCGGATTCTGTGTCTCCCTCTCTCTCTGCCCCTCCCCTGCTCATGCTCTTTCTCTCCCTCTCTCTCAACAATAAATAAACATAAATAACAATTAAAAAAAAAAGCTAAAAAAAGAGTTATTATAAGCCAAATGACAAATACTTTTGTTATCCCCAATTGTCTAATAATGATTTATTTCGCTTCCTGTTCAAACTCAATTACTACACCATTCTCACTCTTCATTATTCCATCTCTAGACTCTTTGAAGCGAGTCGGTAATATTATTCCCTCTTTTTACACATGAATAAACAAGGAGCAACAATTAACTGATTGGGCCAGGAGGTTAACAGTGGAGATGTAGATGAGTAATTGGACTCTGTAACGTTTACCCCTGCTGGGTTCTCACGTCTGCTGCCTTGCCGCACTGCAGGCCTAGCACATGTGTCACACCAGGACACAAAAGAGAATCTGATTCTTGGAATATTAGGGGTGCGCCGTCTCTCCACATGGGCGACATGGCTACGACAGTAGGAGGATCTGATTCAGCATCCTCCTCGACTTAGGAAAAGACTGCCCTACCTCTTTCTGGCCACAATGGGATGCAAGTAGGCACTTCACTTTTTTGACCTTCGATTTTCGCATCTAGAATTTTGCACTACTTGGTTTGTAAGAGCTCATCTGGTACTAAATTCTTGGAAATGGCACCAGAAGACAATGGCTTCCTTTGTTTTGAGGGTTTCTTCCTTTGAATGGAGGAAACTATTGAGAGCCTGACAGTGTGGTTAGAAGAGTAACTGAGATGTCAGGGTGAGGTCTAGTGCACTGTACAGGCAAGGATGTATACACAGGCATGCATGCATGGACATGGACACACACACACACACACACACACACACACACATTCCAAATTTTGGCCAGGTACTTGGAATTTGGTTGGGAGACAGAGATACATGTTGTGTTTATTTAAAGAAGGTGCTTTGCCTTTTATGTTAAGCAGGTTTTTATTTATTTGTCAACTACCTCCTTATCTTTCCATCAAAGACATGCTTAGATTTGAGACGAGGTCCTGCCTGGAAGCTGAATAAAACAAAGGCAACTAACACCTGATTTTTTGATATCAAACATTCATGTCAGCTTTTTGTTCAGGATGGGCTATTCCATGATCACCTCAGAAACACCCACAACACCAAACAAAGAAGTCAAAACAGAGGCTGGGGTCTCATTCCTGGCATCCATAGATTAATAAAAACTGGAGCTGTCAGTGACAAACTCATTCTGCCACTTAGGATCACTTATAGTCACTGTGTTTAAAGACCTCAGCAGAAGAAGAACAACCATAGCCACTCCATCCCCTCTACCATCAACCGATGGCGGGTGGAACTCGGACATCTCAATACTTTTTTTTTCTTTCTCCATGATCTGCTTTCCCTCTGTAATCCATTTCCTACTTTTCCCAGTTTTATTTTTTCTTGCTTTTAACTTCTTTTTATTTCCTTGGACAAAGTTTTTCTCCTTTTTTCCTTCCTTCTTCTTCTTCTAATTCATGACATTAGGATATTACAGGTTGTGATCATTATTATAGGTCAACTTGGCTGGGTGGAGGGATGCCCAGAGAGTTGGTAAAAACATCATTTCTAACTGTGTCAGTGAGGGTGTCTTCAGAAGAAATCAGCATTTGAAGTGGTAGACTGAGTAAAGAAGATTGTCTTCGCCAATGTGTGTGGGCATTAGTTCCCACTGAGAGCTCCATCGGAACAACAGGGCAGAAGAAGGGTAAGCCTGCCATCTTGGTTTGCAAACTGGCCCCCATACGTGGAGGTCAAGGAGAGAGCAAAGAAAGAGGCAGTCCAGATTGGCAGGTGGAAGTTTTAATAAGACGTAAGAGAACTTACATATGTGTCTTGTCTTGGGTGGCCACAAGACAAGGAGATCTCTACACCCACCCCCAACAGAATCTTAAAAGTTTATGTAGAGGTCTTAACTGAGTTCAGTCACAAAAACAGCTTCGATGATCTCAACAACACCTTATTTCTTCAAGGTTATGTCCTTGAAATGACTACTAGTATGGAAGCATACATTCCAAGGACAGGGGAGGGGGTGAAGAGCCTCCATTTGCCTGGATTTTGCTTGCCAGTCAACGAGCGGGTATGTTCTCTAGATGAGCTCCTCCAATAAGTCTCTCTGCTTGAGGTAAGACATTCCACTTTTCCTGACCTTAGACAAATCTTCAAACTCAGACCAGCATCTACCCCATCAGTCCCTTAATTCTTGAACCTTTGGGTTTGGACTGAATTACACCACAAGAGCTTTCCTGGTTTCCTGGTTTTCCAGCCTGCAGATGGCAGAATGTGAACATACACTCCACAGTCGTGTGAGCCTGATTTATATACATAAATCATATATGTATATATTATTGATTCTGTATCTGTGGAGACCCCTGACTAATATACAGGTCCTAGTCCCCCGGCTCTGACCTGGCCTGGGAAATGCCAGGTTTGAATCTTAAGCTTATGTCTCCAATGTTTTGGGGGCACTCTGAAAGAAGCTGCTATGAAAATGTAAGTAAATGCTTTTGAAATTAGCTGCTTTTAGGAGTTAATTAATAACGAATTGATATTCATGAAATCTGACCAGACGCAGTGAGCCCTGAGTGGGGGATAATTAAGATATTGGCACTCCTACCATTGCTCTTTACCGACTGTGCAAAGCACTTCCTTTTTCTCTAGACTTTTTTGGTTGCAGATTTCGGCAGTGTGTCATTTTGCTTAATTAACTAATATTTGGGGTTTTGTCTTTATCACTTAGTCACTTTATGATATTATGGGCTAGCAGAGGAGATACCTTTCACCTCCTGCCTCACCCACCCAAGATGTCTGCTGCCCTCTGGAGTTACTCAAAACCCCCTCCACAGGACGGTGAAGTAAGCAGTTCAGACTTGAGTGTGCCAGTCATCTGCAGTGTGGACAACAAGAGCATAGAGGCAGGACATATTGCTTGGGAATATTTATGTCCCTAAGAGGAAAGCTTTATTTCTCATTTGTCAGAGAGTTTATTTTCTTTCCTACTTCCCCCTAAATAATCTAAATCAAGCTTTTTACTTGATAAAGCCCTTTAGAAAAAGCTTTCCAGTCTAAGTCAATTTTCTCTCCCTACATGTTGCTCTTCCATGTGTGTGAAAATTACATTCTTTTAGTTGTACTAGAAATTCTTCTCGCTCTCTAAAATAAGATATCCCTTGTGAGCTGCAAACTCATTGTGATTCTACACGTTTTCTACTTTCTAGTACGGCTTTATTCACAGCCTTCTCTCTCAACCCTTAGTCTCCCTTCCCTAAATATCCCTTATGCTAAGAGATATGTAGTCTTCTCTCTTGGTGAGGGATAATCATGTGCTTCAAGATATTAAGAGGTTTTGAAGAAAGAGAAGACCTTCATTGAAACTTTGGATAGAAGGGCATGTCCTAAATGTTTTGATTTAAAAATAACCACCCTCCACTTACGTATAAGTATGTTTTCACAGTGCAGTGTTCCAGAGAACAAAATTGACAAGTTACATCTTCTTATTAAGCTTATGTTCTAATGGGAAAGGCAGACATTTAACAACAACAATAAGTAGCTGAATGCACCAATAAAGTCAAGTAGTGATTAATATTTGTGGTGGTCACTTGTTCACTGCTCACTGCTCTTGGGTCCATTCCCAGTCTTCCTTCTAGAAAATACATTTCTGAGGGTCCCTTGTCCTCTGGCTCTCAGCTGGCTTTGGGCAGAGGAAAGCTCTGAGAAGAGAGTAGAGGGCAAGAGGAAGGGAAAACCCATGTCATTTCTCCTGTCTTTTCTCTGTTTTAGGCAAAACAATGGCTGTATCTCTTTTATATAAGCCATTTCTCTTCTCTATGTAAGTGACTTGGGGTATCTCCCCTTTACCCTGTATCGTCTTTCAAGGGCAGCTCTTGGGCTCTGATGACACCATCTTCTTACTTTCTTCCTCCAGCTCTAAAGGTCTTGCAGTCTGATCTTCCTAATCTTTGTGCTGCCTCTTTCAACAGCTTTGATCCTACTTCCTTATATTATAGTTCTTCTTTTGGACCACTTAGTGTGGGCTCCTTTTCCCATGTTGGGCCTTGGCTGACATAGCACTATAAAATGTAACTGGTAAGGGAACTAAGAGGGAAGAGGACACTGTTTTTGACATAGTGACCAGGAAAGGCCTCTCTGGGAAGGTGGCTTTGGGGAAAGGGCTTGGATGGAATGAGGATGTAAACCCTGATAATGTCTTGGGGGAGAATTTTCTGGGCATAGCATTTGTTTGGGGCTCCAGGTGGGAACACGCTTGGCATATTGGTGTAACAGCAAAACGACCAGTATTGTTAGAGCATGGTATGGGGGAGAAGAGAGCTACAGAAAAGTCAGTCAGAGAGTTAACAAGGGCCAGATCATTTAGGCTGTGTAATGTCTGATAGAGGTGATCAGAATAATTGGACAGAATAACCTGAGTTGATGACTCTGGGAAGAGTGTATGCAGGGAACCCAATAAGAAGGCCATGGCAGCAATCTGTCCACATAGAATATATGGTAGTACTTCAGACTAAGATGAGAGAGGTAGAGATGGTGAGATATGGCAGATACAGAGTGTTTTTGAGGGTGAAGCCAACAAAATTTGCTGATAAATTGGATATGGGGTCGTGAAAGATGGACATCAAGGTTTTGAGCCTTGCATAATGATGATGCTGAGTTGAGAAAGACATGATAAGTCTGGAGGAAGTTCCCTGGGTGGGCAGAAATTGAGTTTGATTTTGGACATGTTAAATTTGAGATACCTAATAGACATCTGAGTCCAGTGCCAGGTAGGCACTTGGGTATGTGCATCAAGTTCGGGAAAAAAGACTAGCCTAAGGATTAATTCTAAGAATAATGAATATATACATGGTCAAAGGACTAGATGGGATCTGGGGAATAAATACAGAGAAATATCACAGAGATCCTTGGACTGAACCTTGAGGTAATTCAATACTTAGAAATCAGGCAAGCAAGAATTCTATTACTGAACAATCCATGCTAACAGCCTAAGTGTCCGTTGATGGATGAATGGATAAAGTAAATGTGGTATGTGCATAGATCTAGATGTGGATATTTAATGGAACATTATTCAACCATAAAAAGAAGAAAATCCTCCATTTTCAACAACATGGTGGACTTAGAGGGTATGTAACTGGTAAGGGAACTAAGAGGGAAGAGGCTAAGTGAGATAAGTCAGAGAGAGAAAGACAAATAGTGCATGATCTCTCTTATACATACAATATAAAAAACCTGAACTCATAAGTAAGGGTACTAAGAGGGAAGAGGCTAAGTGAGATAAGTCAGAGAGAGAAAGACAAATAGTGCATGATCTCTCTTATACATACAATATAAAAAACCTGAACTCATAGAAACAGAGGCACTGGTGGAAGGATGGAAAGCAAGAAAAGGGGAGAAGTGGCTTTCTTCTTCCTTATGGTTTCTGGTGGTTGTTTTCCAGTAGTAGAAGTGACAATACAATAATGGTTACAGAAATGACAGCTGTCAGGCTGGTTTCAGGCAATAGTTTCAGCCATGATCGGGGTGGAAATTCTGGGAGATCCAGGATCAACCATGATCAACACTTACCTCCAAAGTGTAAGCTTGTGGCTACAGCCCAGAAATAATAGCAGCCTCTCATCTCTGGGTATCACGCCTTCCTACCTTTTGCCCCTCTAGTTTCTTCCTTCTGCTTTTGAACTTCTAGTTTTTCTAGGATCTTTGTACCTAATCCTCTGTATTAAATCCCCTGTTTGAGATATTTAGGTAGATTGTACTGGAGGTGATATGATTACAAAATGTCTCAAGTGCAATTCCATTTATTGTCTATTTAGAAATTGTTACACACATTTAGTGACTTACCAAGAATTTCTGGGCATGACCTGCAGTCATATTTAAACTCATATTTCATATTTAAACTCTTATATTTTATCATCAGTTGCTATAATTTGGGATGTCTCTGTTCTGTAAATTTTCCAAAGAAGGGCAAGTAACTTTGCCCAGTAGTGAACTAAACCTCAGACTCAGCAAGCACAGTTTTGCAAAACAATGGTTTCTCCAGTAAGTGATAATTAACTCAGTTCCTGTCTGTTTCAATGAGTTTCCTTTCTTCTACTTGGCACAAGTAGACTTTATTATTAGTGGAGGATCCTGGTGGTATATGTTCCGTGAACTTCATTTTATGATGCTCCCCACTGGGACACTGTTTCTTATGACTTTCCCCACCAAGGAAAATCTTACTCGTTCTTCTAATGAGGACAAGTATTTCACACTATTTAGCTTCTTTTTAATCTAGGTGACCTGTAGTCCCAATTCTCATTTCCAAAAACTGAAGCAATGCTCTGCTCTTTTTTTTTTAACAACTTTTTTCTTTTTTTCTTTAATAAAACAGAAGAATTGAGAGAAAAGGTTTTGCACTTTCATGGTGAACTGGTGCTTAATAAGATGAAGCATTTTCATGAGGAAAATGTTGTAAATTCTGGACAAGACTGGTAAAGACAAAAATAGAAGAAACCCCTTTGGTCTGCACCCCAACACCCCTAAACCCCGAATCATTCAAGGATCAGCTGTATCTATATACTGGTTTTGTTTCTTTGGCGAACCCTGACTAATACAGTCATGTAAATCAATAGAAGAAAGAAATAAGGAAAAAAAAGAAGGAATACTGCACCAAGCAGTTTAAAGAGAACATGAAAATGATACATTATTTATCATGAGGTTCTTTTCTCTTTCTCTTCTCATCAACTTTGTCAAAATTCCTCAAAGCAACTTCTTAAATCTTTATTGGAATTCACTTCAGATTTGGGGCAATAAAATTTATCTGCCTAAGGTAGTGATTAAACATCCATATTAAAAGGTCTACAGGTAATTCCATGGGAAAGAAACCTAATTAAATGTCACAGACTTTTTACTACTTCTCTGCTTAAAAAGTAAAACCATGAAGAGGGTTGCCTCAGGCTCTCTAAAACTCTTGTCAATATGGATTTTAAAATCTGATGTTAAATCTTTGAGCTCTTATTTATTCAAGAAAATGACATATCTAGTCCCTTGTCGTCATTTTAAAAATTACTAGGTGTGTTGATTTGTGTATTAGGTCTATATTGTAATATTTCTCATTCTTGAAGCATAGTCAGAATTCAATTGTATGCCGACACAGAAAAATTCTTTATGGAGATCATGTCAAGAGGATGACAATTTACATTGTCCCATTTACAGAGGACAATGATCTGTTGGCATTGAGAGTCCTAAGCAGCTTTCATAGTGGCATCATCATTACATCATTTCTAAACTAAATTTGTGGAAGTTTCCAAAGGGTTCTGAGTTGGTAGAGTAGACTCATGGAAGATATAGGGGAGGTACTTTTTACATATAGAAAAACTAAAGTCAAAAGAAGAGTGAAAACTGAACGGTGCACACAGGAAGTCAGGCTACTTTGCAACACATTTGATTTGTAATGAATCTGATAATAAAATTATAGTACCCGGCCGTTATAATTATAGTTGACCCTTAAACAACAAGGGTTTGAACTGTGTCGGTCCACTTATATGTGGATTTTTTTTTGATAAATACAGTACTGTGAATGTATTTTCTCTTTCTTGTGGTTTTCTTACTAACATTTTCTTTTCTCTAGCTTACTTTATATGTAGATAGTATATAATATATGCAACATACAAAATAGGCATTCATCAACTATTTATGTTATTGGTAAGGCTTTCAGTCAATAGTAAGCTTTTAGTAGCTAAGTTCTGGGGGAGTCAAAAGTTATACATGGATTTTCAACTGTGCAGGGGGTCGGCACCTCTAACCCCCATGTTGTTCAAGAGGCACTAGTACTATGTTTGTTAGAAACAAAGATTGGGACTTTGCCCGTTGCCTCCAAATTGCTCTGTACTGGAACAAAGAGGCACAAAATACCCTGATATCTGTACTAACTCATACAATACCAGTCACAAAGTCTGAAAGAAGACAACTGAGTGTCTAAGCTGAAGAAAGAAAGTGGAGAATTTTTAGGGGTGGGGTGGTGGCTGGTGGTTTCTAAAGGAATCCTTTACACAGACCAGCTTGAATATTTCAGAGCCGAAAATCCTGAAGTCCATTCTCATGCTCTCATCCAGTGCATGGTGAGAGTTTTCTTGGGAGAGTGTGACATGTGCATGTCCTGCAGTTGTGAGAGTGAACAAAGAGCTTGGTGGCTGTGAATTCCAGAAAGTGCTGGAAGGCTGCTGGAATGGCTGACACCAGCAAATGACATGGGGCTGAAGTGTAATGTGGCTTGGGAGTAAAGGGTTGTGGCAACTTCCTGTGGGTTCTTGTAGCTCCCTGAGTAGGTGGAGACCTTAGCAATTTCTCTAGTTCCATGGAAGGTGCAGGATGGGTAATGGAGGAGGCAGGACACAGGCAACCAACGCATAAACTGGTCAAGGGAGATTACAGCTTACCTGGGAACCTATTCATACATGAGACTGAGGGGAGATGCTGTCAACTTTCTTTGAGGTGATCCTCAGCAAATCACCTCCATCATCTGTGTGGAGACCCCCACAACTGTGAGTACCTTCAGCAGCAAGTGGGACCATTTTGAGCCACAGAGCTCTTGCTTTGTGTCTTCCACTCTACCACCCACAGGTAATTAATTGCTTAAGAAGATCTGCCCCTCCTAATTCCTCTTCTCCATTCCTATTATGGAAGAGGGAGAAAAAGCAGGTATCTCTGCACTAAACCTTCTTGCCCACCCCCCATCACCACACACACACACACACACACACCCTGAGAAGTTAGAAGGAGAAGAGTATGCCACGCCCCTTCCCACAATTGGTAGATGACAGCTAATGGGACAGGAAATTAGAGATTTATAGTGAAACAAGCTGAATTTTAATACCTAAAATTGATCTGAAATCATGAAATCTGTCCAAAATTAAGGCTCAAGTTGACATCACTAATTGGAGAAAAATATAACCATTTTGTATTTGTATTCTCCTGGGTTGGCATTCCTCCACGTATCATTTGAAGAAATTATCTCATTTAAAAATAATTGAATTTAAATAAAATCCAGTTGTTTGTAGAATAAACAACTAAGCTAAAACTACAGTATAAAATAACACATGGTGAACAACTCTACTTTTAAAACACTGAATATATTTTTAACAATTGTTTATTCTAATTTTTTCTATGAT
Source organism: Panthera uncia (assembly GCF_023721935.1). Classification (NCBI taxonomy): domain Eukaryota; kingdom Metazoa; phylum Chordata; class Mammalia; order Carnivora; family Felidae; genus Panthera; species Panthera uncia. Next base: position 15,948,618 of record NW_026057580.1, read on the forward strand.
ACTACTTTTGGGCAAAACAGTTACTACATTTTCAAAGAGTTAGGATAAAAGAATTAGTTGTCCCTTCCAAAATGCCTAGGCTACAAAGAAGTTAACTCAATTGCTCAAGGTCATGTTTTAAGCTTGCATACATCAACAATTGACCTACATAGTCCAAATAACAAAGCCAAGCTGAGGAAAATGCACCCGTGAAACAAAGGCTGTAACAAACAGAGATGAATGCACATGATCAAGTAGGCAGATGTGAGAGAACACACAATTCTATAAACTACAGTGTTCTGGGCTTGGAAGGTTTTCTTGTAAGACTTCCTTCTTTAAGGATGCTATAACCCTTTGAGATCATCAACCAATATTGAAGCAGACACTTGATTTTACTACATATATTCTGTTATAAATTTTCTCAAACTTAAAAAAATTGAGACCTTTGCTGGAGAAAAGAGTTTCAGAGGCTTCCAAGTGCCAAAGGAATATACAGTACATATATGTTTTATTTTATCTATTCTATTCTATTCTATTCTATTCATTTTTAAGTAGGCTCCATGCCCAATGTGGGGCTTGAACTTATGACCCTGGGATCAAGAGTCAGATGCTCTATTAACTGAGCCAGCAGGGGGCCCCCAATACATGTCCTTTAAATGTAGTTATTGGAAGTTTGAAAAATTTATCTCCAGGGATCTCATCCAACTTTTTTGAAGACAGAAATGCCTGAAAATTTCCAATAATGCTGAAGCCACTCTCGGGGAAGAAACAAGTAAATCCAAGTAACAAGATGGTGATAGAGTTGCAACCATTAAAAATGTACATGAAATAGAAAAATCAAGTTGAGCAGAATTTTATCTCAAGGAGTAAATTTTAAGTTGTTGCTGCAGTAAAGACAAATGGTGACTGGGTGTGGATGGGGTGGTGGACAGGATCTAGACCAGAGGGAGATAGGAAAAAGTGAGTGGAGGAAAGAACTTCACAGCATACTTTTATTTTTTTTATTTTAGAGAGAAAACAAGAGAGAGCATGAGTGGGGGAGAGGGACACAGGGGGAGAGAGAGAATCTTAAGCAGGCTCCATGCTCAGCACGAGCCTGATGCCAAACTCAATCCCACGACCCTGGGATCATGACCTGAGCCAAAACCAAGAGTTGGACATCCAACCGACTGAGCCACTCAGGTGTCCCCACAGTATACTTTTTCTAGCCTGGACTCAACCTAGAGTTACCTTTTCCACACCAAGTCCAGGAACCCTCTCTGCCAATAGGTGCAGATGGCATCCACAGACATTTGGAGTTAAGAATGTTCATACATGGGGCTCCTGGGTGGCTCATTCAGTTAAACATCAACTTCAGCTCAGGTCATAATCTCATGGTTCATGAGTTTGAGCCCCACATCAGGCTCGCTGCTGTCAGCCTATTGGTGCAGACCTGGCTTTGGATCCTCTGTCCCCATCTCTCTGCCCCCCTCCCCACTTGCATTCTCCCCGAAATAAATAAATATAAAAATAAAACCCAAAAATGTTCACATTTGTGTCAGAAAGCTACTCTTTCAAATTTTCACCTTGGACAGGTTAGTGCATCTCCAAGGAGGAAAAGAAGTAGCTAAGACAGTGGAAAGACCATTGCCGGGGGGTAAGGGGTGGGGTGGGGGAGGATCAATGTAGTAATAAAGACACAGTGCTTTTGAATTTCAAAGATTCAACCTGAAATTGAGAGTTTTTAATAAGCAGTTCATTAGTTCTAAACCAGAAAGATCCAGATCAGCCTAGGGAAATAACACTGTGTGGGATGTAGAAGTGAGCAAAACACGGGAACCAGGGCAACCAAATGCCAGAAAAGTTGAATCAGAACTGGGACAGAGATTGACCTACACTGATTTTGCTAAGATATTACAAATAATTAGATGAAAAGGGATTTTTAGTTAATGTTAGAATATTTGCGCAATTTTTGTACTGGGCTAGCTATAAATATATTTAATTGTTGCAAATATTGTAGAGGTCATTCCCTCCTGAAGGTTCAGTTCTTTTTGGTGGAGTTTTTTTCTCTCATAAAATTTGAAATGGAAAAACAATCACTTCAAGTATTATGGCAGAGATTTTTAGTTTTCTTCCAGTGCATCTCCCCTTTTTCTATAATAACAGAACCCCAGTTTTGCATCTTGGCACATAGCTACTCAGATTAAGTGTGCATTTTTCATCTACTCTTATAACGGGGTGTGATTGCAACACTACGTTTGGGGCAATGGAATGTAAGAGGAAATGGTGTGTTCAGCTTCTTAGTCTGGATGTAAAAAGTTGGATCCTATTTGTTCCCACCTGCTGGCTAGAATTCAGAGTCATGGTGGACCACGTGGATTAGGACAAACCCCTAGTACTACCAGATTAACAAGGAAGAAGGGATCTGGGACTTTGGGAAGCTGGCCTATTAAATGCATAAATGCAAGTTGCTACACCTGAATTATTTACTTGTGAGAGAAATAAGGTCTAATCATATTTAAGCTTCATTATTTTGGGTTCCTCGTATAGCAGCTGAACCCAACCTCATCTCCAAGTGAAATATGTATTTTTTCTTTCATTCGTTCAACAAATTGATATTTTACGCATATCCTAAATCAGTCACAGTTCTAATGATGGATTTGCCAGTGAACGAAAGATACCAGGTCCCTGCTCTTGATAGAGTGAAGAGCCTCAGCTAATAAATAAATTAAATAATGTATAAGGTAATATCTCATAATTATAAATGCCATAAACAAAATGGCACATAGTAATCTATTAGTGAGGTGTTAGATACCAGGAGGGTATGCTACTTCTAAACAGTTAATGATGGAGAGCCTCTGTGAGGAAATGACAATTAACCTAAAATCAGAATGGTAAGAGGTGGTTAAATATCTAAATATACAGAAGAAGAGGGGTCTAGTGGAGGAGGCCAGCAGTGTGTCAAAGCCCCAAGCTAAGAGGGACCTTCGAGTTGCTGAGGGCATCAGAAAATAGTAAAAAGAAGGAAGTGTTGGAAGTATCTAAGGTCAGAGAGACATACAGGTATCTGATCACAAGTGATTCTGGAACCAGGGTAACAAGTTTGCGTTTTGATGTCATCGCAGTGGGTGGCTATTGGAAAGCTTTGAACAGGGCAGGGATATGCTCTGACTTCTAATCCACTTGAAAAGATGCTCTAGCTGTTGTAGAAGCAGGAAATAGGTGTGACAAAACATGTTTTATTTTCCTCCTGGTCAGTCAGGAAGTCTACATTACCCAGTCTCCCTTGCAGTTAGGTGGGGCCATGCAACTGCCTTCTAGCCAATGACATACGAGTGGAAATGATGTAGGCCACTTTAAGGCCTGAACCCTAACACTTCTGTGAATCTCCATGAGTTCTCTCATCTCTTGTCTGTGGTTGGATGATGCACTTAGAGGGCTTTGGTGATGGTGGGGCCACCACTTGAATGAACATGGTCCCCAAATGACTGTACAGAGCAGTGTCTCCCTACTAGAAATAATCTTTTATTTGTGGTGAGTCACTGAAGTTTGGGTGTTGTTTGCTGAAGCAGTCAGACTAACCTGATTGACACAGATAGCTACTGTGGTGGTCTGAACAAGAAATGACAGTGGCTTGGACCAAAGGTACCACTTGGAGGCAGGGTGAAGTGACTGGATTTGGGATATAATTAGAAAGTGGAGCAAACAGGACTTACTGATGGATAGAATGGAGCTAACAAGGATATAAACAAAATGAGAAATGACTTTAGGAGTTTTACTTGAGCAGTTGTGTGGCTCACAATTTCATTAACTGCGGGTGTTGGGTGGGGAGATTGGGAGGGGGCAAGTGTATGCAGGGTGGGGGAAATCAAGCATTCTATTTTGGCTAGGATACATTTTTAGATATCTAATTAGACACTGAAATGGAAATGTTGGATACATGAGTCTATATCCCAGAGGAGAGGGAAAGGCTGAAGATAAATTTTGGAATCATCATCCAACAGATCAAATGGACTTAACCAACATTTGCATTCACGGTACTTGTCCACCAAATAGGTTGTTTCTCACATGCATGCCCACTCATTACCAATGTCTTCTGTTGGGATTCGCAACACTTTTAAAGATACACACACACACACACACACACACACACACTCACACACACACACAATCATGTCAGAGAGGAACATTAGGAAGATGTGAGCCTGGACAAGGAAATTAACACAGAATTAGACCTTGGGTAGATACATAGGTTTTAGCTAAAATTCTATTCCTAAGACAGTGATGGCTCCCACCCAAGTGTCAAAGAAAAGAACAGGACAAGAGGACTGGGAGCATCAGAAGTACAGCTAAATAGGTTCTGCTGATTGTTGTTGAGATTATAGAAAGAGGAAAGAAAAAAGGTGATCACTGAGGTGTAATTCCATTTACCACATTGTCGGTTTAGGTTCACTGAGGTGAGGACTAAAATAGTCTGTTGCAAAAGTTAAATGAAGAGGAAGAGTTAAAAAAAAGTCTAGCTAACATTTAAAGAAAAGATTATTATTGTCACTGCTCTGAATTTCAGACAAGCTCTTCTGAAAAACAAATTATTTGTAGTTCCACTGTTCCAAGATAATTATTGTTAGCTATTGCACTTCTCTATAAATTACTTAGCAATTTTATTTCTTTTTTGGAGGGTTAATTTGATAGGAGAAAGTGTCATTCCCCTGTTTTAATTTACATTCCTTTAAAGTATAGTACATTACACTTTTGCCTTCCTATTTTTTACCCAGTTATATTCTCTTCTGCCAATTTTTCGTATCCTTGGACTTTGTTTTCCAGCATAAATTTTGGTCTGTGTTAGAGACTACTATTTTCCCACCCAAATATCAATTTTTCCCCTCTTCAAGCCCCTAGCTTTTAGCAAAGCATTAAGCCGCTTGAAATAAGACATTTCCTGGCCTCTCTTGTAGCTAGTAGGAGACACATGACTAAATTCTAGCCAATGGGATATTGGTGGAAATGCAGCATAGCAGCTTCTGGGAAATTTCTTTAAGAGGCAGTGACATGCACTCCTTACCTACTTTTTCCATCTTGATGCTTAAAACATGGATATGATGGCTGAATCTCTATCTTGGGTCATGAGAAGAAGGGTATCTTCTGTACCTGACCCCGTGGAAGCAAAATGGGTTCCAGATGATGGGACAGATGACAGTCTGTGCCAGCCCTGGACTGCCTGCATCAAAACTTTTATGTGAGAGAAGAGTAGATTTCAATTTTTAAGTTGCTATTTGACAGACTTCTGTCACTCAGCTAAACTTAATCTTAACTAATGTGGATACTGAATCCAATCTTCATTTTCAAAAGACTGTTAGCTTGAGAAATCCCTTCAATGCAAGAAACTATGAAAGAAACTTATTGAAACAGAAATGCTAGATTTCGTATCTTGACTTGATCCCTTCCCTCTGACTCTTTTCTCCCCCCATTTCTTTTCCATTCTACCCCTCTTCATTCTTCTCCTTCCTTACCACCACTTTCCTACTCTGGGTATATGTGTCCACTTTCCTTCCCCACGACCTTCACTAGCCTAACTGGCCCCGCTGTAGGAATTAGCAAGATGCAATCCTCAAGGTGGCTAAAAGTCCACTGGTTCATGACTGTGGGAATTAGAAAAAGGTACCCCTTCCTCTGCTGGATCCAATCCCACACAGAGCATATGGTTTAGCAGGCAGAACCTGGGCTGGGTTTCAATCCTTCCTTACTCCTTTGGCTGGGTGCCCTCATGCAATGAACTTCATGGCCGTGTTTGCAGCCAGCGAGTCCTTTGCTAGCAGGCTCGGCTCATCTACAATAGGACTCTGAAGCAAAGCCATAGAAGGGTCCCCCAAATTGAGAGCACCCTTAGACTTAGTGTTAAGTGCCATTCTTGTTACTGGCTTTCCAGCCTAAACAAGGATTCTTTTTGCTTTTATTCCTAATTACAGTCGAGAGCCCTACTGACATTCATTTGTTACCTGCATATATCTTGACTGCTGCTGACACCATTTCTGGTAGCTCCTATTATCTGTGCTTTCCTATCTAGTTATTTGTTTTGTTTTTCTGAGTACTGTTTGGTTCTTATTGTCTCGGTTCTCAGTTTCTTCTTGTGCTGCTGTCTTCTGGACTGGGGCTGGCCAAAGACATAGAGGGGGAAAGATACCAACAAAATTAGCTGGGAAATTAATCAAATTTATGGATTAATCCATCAGCCATTAAGAAAACATTTTAATCACAGAAGTGGCATTTAAAAAAATTCTTCGAACTTAAAGTTTAAGGGAGGAAATAAAAATATTTGATATAGAGATTCCTCTGTGTACTTTAGTCTAGTACAGGCCTTCTTCCCCCTAATTTCTGGGAATCAGTAGTGCATTATATGCTGTATTTTGTTAGAAGTTCTAGTTGTCTTTACTACTCTTTTCACCAACATAACCTAAGATCTCTTGTCCTTACCCAAGTTATTGTATTTTTTTATGTCTTGTTTTCTAGATCCTCACATATAAACTTAACTTGTGCCATACACAACATAAAACAAAAACAAGCTGGCTAATGAAACTCATGCTAGGATTATTTTCTCCACATTTCATAACCATACAGTGTTGTTTCTGTGCCCTTCACCTGATAATTTTTCTTGCCCTAAGTGAAGACGGCATAGATGATGTCAAGTTTGAGGTCTATGTTTCACGATAAAGACAACTGTGACTATAAAACCATTGTAAAAGGTACAAGTGCCTTGTTAGGTTTTCCTTGTTTTCACTTGTATTCATTGGATGGAAAAATGAGTGTGAAAATGTATAAGTGCTTGACTGCAAAATTCAAGGGGTTCCCGGCAATCAGCTCACGGGAACCAAGTCACTAGAGTATCCTTAGCATGTGTCCCCTGCCCCAGCCAAGGGCAGTGATCTCTGGAGATCCTCTGATTTCTGAGTGACCCTTCACAGTGCTGGGCTGAAGGCTAGCACCATGAATAAAGTGTAAATGGAGAGCAAAAACCAATCTCTGGGTGGTCAGAACTCTTCCTGACATTCTGAGTTCTTATTGACAGTGTCCTAAATATCTCTATCTATCTAGGTTCTGTATTTTGCCCACTAAATCCTTTATTCCCTGACTGATCTCTACATGAAATTCAATCTCATGGTCAACGTCACTTGTTCTTCTGAGCCGCACCCCACTCCCCTTGCAAGGCCAGATGGTCGATCCAGGCCACTCCTGGTCAGTATTGCCCTATTGCCCGCCCAGTACGATGGAGTCCTGACTATGTGGGAAAAAAAACCAGAGAGAGAAGCCTCATTACAAAATGAGTTTGAGCTGGAGGGAGAAAGAGAAGGACGTCTAACAGGCTGTTTCAGGTTATAGGCAAAATGAAGATTAAGATGATTTTGAAACCCAGTGGTACAGAGGCATTCAAACTGAGGGAGGGTGTGTGGAGGTCACGTCAAGTGGACAGACTGAGGACCGAATCTTCACCCGCCACTTGCTTTTGAGGACCTCAGGCTGCTGTCTTAACCTCATGGGTCTCAGTTACCTCATCTGTAAAATGAAAATCATGACATCTCCCTTGTAAACCTGTGAGGATTACAGGAGATAGGACCTTGACCCACTTAGCACCGTGCCTGACGCATAACATGCTTTCTGTAACTGGCATTTTGAAAGAACAGGTTCACGAACCCGGTCATGCACTTGCAAAGAATTTTCACCCAGGCTTTATTCCAAAGCAGCTGAGAGCAGATTGTAACATATTTTCAAGTAAAGAACAAACACAGTCCTTTGCCTCTAAGTTTTTCTTTCTTTTACTCATTTAATTCACATCTCTGCTCACAGGTCACCTTCTCGAGAAAACCCCTCTGCCTACCCCATGTAAAACAGAACTTCTCATCAGTTTCTTTCCTCTCATCTTGACCTGTTTCTTTGTACAGTACCTGTAGCCAGACATTTTATTAAGTATGTGGTGTTTATGTTTTGTTACTGGTAGTAGTAATCTCCTTCCCCTGTGTTTAAGCTTCAGGAGGGAGGAAACTTTGTTTGATTTACTTCTGTTTCCCTAGCACCCAGAAAAATATTGGGGACAAAGAAGGAATTTAATTGAATTCACTTGTTAAATGAACTATGATATGTTACTTTTTCTGATTTCATGTTTATCAAGCTATTGTTTTTATGGTTCATCTCTGCAGCCGCAGTTAGACAGAGGTATAGGTATGATCGGCCACACGTTTTCATAGTATTCTTAGTTTTCTTGGCCATAAAAGTTCTTCTCTAATACATGGCACCAACTCATGCGATCAGAGCAAAGTGTTTGTTTCCCAGAGGACTTGAAGTCCCTTTTAGACCCGCTGCCATTCCGAAAGAATGCCAGAACATGACAACTCCTTAATTTTTTTGCCAGTCTCATCTCTCTCAGCCCATGGCCCAGTGTCACTGTCCACGAAGTGGGGAATTCACGGGCATTTTCTCTGTTGGCTCGCTTTTAGTCATTCTCTCCTTTCCAATAAACTCGCACAGGTTTTCCTTCCCATAGGACTCAGTACTGTGCTTGTTTAGCTTTCAGTCTCAGGGGCAAATTATCAGGGCTGGTTTCCCAACTTGCTCCCCGTTTCCCATGCCTCTTTTATTTCACTGTTCTTCAGCTGAGCAAAGAACAGGTCCTGGGGATTGATGACTGGAGCTTTCTGCATTAATGAGCAATCTGTTGTGCAGAGGCTGTGGCTCTGCCTGCGGGCTTATGGAAGGGCTTCCAGGAGTCACACATGTGACTCCTGTTCATCTTCCTCTTTCCGTAAACCCCCATGGCCACCAAATACCACACTGTATTCAAAGGTGCTGGGGCTCACTTCATCTGGGCCATGAAAGGACATGTGAAGGACATCTTCCCCTCAACAGTGCAACTACAACTGTAGGATCCTTGATGGGCGTTGGGCTGAAGGTCACTACCGGAGGTTGGGAGGAAAGGTGGGTGCTCTAGGTTGAGAGTGACCAATGAGCATATGTCTCTCTTGACACTTGGAAACTTCAGTTTTTAGAATGAAGTCTGTCAGTTTGTCATATACATATATAAAAGATATATATATATACACACACATATACATATACGTGTAAAAGATATATACACATAAATATGAAATATATAAAGTCTTTTCCTCAAGGAGCTTAATGGTATACAAATGTATTATTGTAAAAGGATATGCCTGCTTAAAAATTGCTATTTATATGATAAAAATGAGATACAACTATTCTTTATTTCTTATTGATAGTATCTCTAATTTTCTAGAACTTAAATCTCAGAGAATGAGGGAGTTAGACTAGGCTATCCATAAGACACACACACACACACACACACACACACACAACACACATATATATATATATAGTTTTTTTTTTTGAGAGAGAGGAGAGAGTGAGCAGGGGAGGGACACAAAGAGAGGGAGCAGAGTATCCAAAGTGGGTTCTGTGCTGACAGCAGACAGTTCGATACGGGGCTCAAACTCACAACAAATTGTGAGGTCATGACCTGAGCCGAAGTTGGACACTTAACCAACAGAGCCAATCAGGCATCTCCACTTTATACTTTTCTGCTCCAAGTGTGGTCCTGGGAGAAACAGCATGAGCTTGACTTGGGATCTTGTGAGAAATGCAGGGACTCAGGCCCCACCCAAGATCTACTGAACTAGAAGTTGCATTCCAACCTGCTCCTGGAAGGTTGCAAACCTAAGCTGCAGGTTGCAAAGCACTGATTTTCAGCTCTAATATTTTAGGGTAGTATGGTTACATTTCAGAAGCTAAATAAGATAATTATCTAAATGCCAACAATAGCGTGAAGTGGAAAGGACATAGATGTGAATTTGGATTTCAGCTCCATTACTAATAATCTTTGGGAAAATAACTTCAGTGTTCTAATTCGTAATGTGGAGAAAATGGCATCTGCCTTGAGATAGATGTGGGGATTAAAAGTTATACATGTAAAGGACCACCACACGTAATTTCTGGAACCAGAGCATGATAACTATCCTTGTTGCTTCATTAAAATCTATACAGCTAAGAGATTCTTGAAAGTCTTTCACCCATTTGAAGTTTATCCTGTGGAAGGCCAGTAGCATTGTTCAATGAGTTCTCTCCAGATTGTCCGTCACTGAGCTCCATAAGGACTAGAGGGCCCTTTGTGTCCGAGAAGGGAGGCTACACCCAATTCAACTTTTTAGGGGACCGAGGATCCCAAGCTTTCCAGGTGTTGGAGGCCATCATCTTCCAGGACTATCTTGGCACCTAAGCTCAGCTCCTCGGATCCTCAGCCCAACGTGTTTATGTACTGTCTACACTCTACCCCATATTTTCCCTATTAAAAATGGAGAACTCCAGGGGCCAGGAGTTCCCAATGAAGCCAAGTAGTCTCTCTGTGGCCTTTCTGTAAGATACTTAACTAGCGGGGGGCTCATTCACCGCTGGGGCTATTGCCGTGAGTTCCAGCTTGCTCCAAGTGACTCTAGTCACATTTACCCGAGCCCTTTGCCCTATATTATTTGGGTAAAGATTGAAGAGTGGCAGACAAAAATCTTTTAACCTAAATGGTAAAAGATGTTAGGACGTAGGGACCAGAACTAGATCTCATACAAAAAGAAGCAGGAGAAAGAACATTCTACTGGGAGCAAAGATGCAGTCTAATTCCATGTATACAATTAGCTGGCCCATCTCTCCAGTACATTTTATGAATGTAGGCCTTGGATTTTCCATTTCAAAAATGAGAATACTGAATTAAATGATCTTTCCACTTTAAAAGTCAATTGTTACTTTTTTTCTTATTTACCTCATATGCTTTGAGATGAAAAATCCAAAGATTTTTGTGAAAATGTATAGATTTCATAGCCAGTTTTTATATAGTAAAATCTTAAACTGGTTCGATTAAAAAGTCTTTAATCTTTCGTTTTGCTTTGTCTGTAATTCTTCATATAAACAATTTGTGGCCCATGTGAGGTTCAGTGGCTCTGTTTTTCTGGGATCTTTCTTGCCTTTCCCAAGCACACACATATTTGAAGATTTCTAGGTAACTGAGTTTAAAGAACTCCTCTGGTAAAAAAAAAGTCTACCCAAGTAATTTTGAAAGAGCATTCCTTATCCGATGAGCAAAAATGCCTTCCAAGTTGGACAAGGAATCGTTTCTGCAACTGGCATGGACAATTATTTCCATAAATAAGTAATTCAGTGAGAAAGAAACAAAGAAATCTAAAGAAATGCTTCATTTCAGTGGATCTGAAGGCAGAGACCAAGGACTGGGCACCAAAGTCCAAAAGGTCTTTCTAAATTGAGGAAAAAAAGTCTAAAGTAACTTAGATTTTGTTTAGTCTTCACCGATTTGGATTAAATTATAGCAGTGGATAACAGGCCTACCATTTAACACACATCTTCCTTTTTAAGAATTCACCCAAAACAATGTCACCTCCCTCTGTCCTCCCAATCATCAAGAATCTGTCCCTTCTGTCTTGTTATTGCACTATGCTTTGTGTATTACTATATGCTATTGTATTATATGATGTTATATATCACATTATAGCGTCGCTTTTATTGCATAGCAATTCCTATTTCCATTTCTGCCTACTCTACTTGATTGTGCATTTCTTGAGGACAGAGACATGTCTTGATCATTTTTGTCCCCCCAGGGCTAAGGCAGTTCTTGGTGCAGTTGATACTCAATAGATGTGTTTTTAATATTTAATGAAGAAATCAATATGCATTGTACAAATATGCAAAGCTTATTTTAATGGTGTTTGAGAGAAATATTATAACAAATTGTGTGCTCTCTGTTTCTCAGTGAAAATTTCTAAATAAAAATAATGTGATTTGAATCTAGCCACATTTGGGGTAAAAAGGATGTTCTAAAATAATAAGGCTCTAAATGGAGCTGCATTTAGAATGAGGCTCTCATTAAGATTATGAATTGGTACCTAACACATAATTTTAATATGTATTCATTTTAATGTAGATTTCTATCAAGTGCTATGTGAGCACCTTGATATCCAACATCTTCTTTATAAACAGTACTAAATGAAAACAATTGGCAAAGCAAGTAAAGTAATCCATATATAAAAGACAATTTACATATCAAAATGGAAATGCTCATTTGAACTAAGGTAAGGATTTGAACTCAGGAAAATGTAACAGAAGTAAAAAAGTATTCCATTTAAAAAAGAAATTCAGATAGGTTACTGAATATGAAGAACCCATTTGCACCCAGGTAGCAAGTTATTATTTTTTAGTCCTCATATTTGTATTTAATAAAACCATAACAAGGAAGAGTATCTGATAAGCCCAAAGAGATGCTTCTGCGGCAATTCATTGTAATTTTTGCTCCCTGAATCTTGCAAGCATTTTGAATTTCTGCCTATTCTGAAGCAAACATAACTTTTGCTGTTTTTCTCTTGCAGTAGGTAAAAAGGTTGTAAACTCTGACAAATCAGCACTGCAGTTTAGTTTACGACACCCTGGTGTCACATATGTCCATAGATGTGAAATTGTGAATTTCCAGAGGGGAACTTGAGGTTGCTCTCAAAGGTCTGAATCATTGCCTCAGAAGTGGGGTCTTTCACGCTCGGATTCCCATGATTTATGGACTTTCAGAGTGTATGACATCTGTACGTAAGCCACCATGGCAATCCTGCCCACTACCAGCTATTTGTGGTTGATTGTGGCCTCTTTCTGGTCTCTTTCGCTTTTCATTTCACACAGATGGGAGTGCCCTCTGCTCCTTCCAGATTGAGGAGTTGGGAGCCATACCCAATGAAAGTAACGCCTTCTGCTTTTTGCTCGATAGCTTGCAACAGCTTCTTAGATTCCTATGCATAGTCTTAGGGAAGAAACTTGTTTTGACTAGTCCATCAACCTCCATGCCCTGTAGTTGAAACTGGGTCAGCATCCTTAAATCAGCTGTCAGAAAATAGTGGGCTTTTTTTTCTTCAGTTGAAGTACAGTTGACATATAATGTTACACTCGTTTCAAGCACTGCATAGTGATTCAACAATTCTATATAGTATGGAATCTTACCATGCTAAGTGTGGCCACCATCTGTCACCATACAAAGTTATTACAGCATTATTGACTATATTCCCTATGTTGTCCTTTTCATCCCCATCACATAATTGTTTGATCACTGGAAGTTTATACCTCTTAATCCCCTTCATCTATTTCATCTATCCCCCATCCATTTCCCCTCTGGCCACCACCAATTTGTTCTCTGCATGTATTAGTTTCTTTCTTTCTTTCTTTCTTTCTTTCTTTCTTTCTTAATGATTTCCCTAAAGTGGATGGGAAAGAAAGACAAGAGGTAAAGGAAGAGAGTGGGAAGTGAAGCAGTACATTGGAGTCAGTCCAAAGGCACACTCTAAAAGGGCAAAAAAAAGGGTAGATGGTTTATAGACATAGAATGATATTTTGCGTCTTCACATTCAACTATATTTAAAAAAATCCAAGGATCCATTCCAAGCACATCCAGGTAATTGGATGAAAATTTTGCTTTGCACAGAGATGTTTGGAATCTCAGAGAAAGACTGTCATAGAGACGTGGATTTTTAAAGTAGATTTTCCCCATATAAGGTTCTTTCACTCTCCACAACATCAATTCTTGCAACAAAACCTTAGCTAGCTATTAGTGTCTACTGGATCATCATATTTTTATATATTCCCAGGCACATACTCCCAGGGATCCATGGTACACAGTAAAGAAAATATTTTTAGGAGATCTTCTTCACAGAAAACCCAAAGGGAAACATTCATGAGGGCTGTGTATGCCCTCATGTAGAAGGTACACAGAGTTCTATCGAAATGTGTATTTCAAGTGATAGTTCTGTCTCAGAATTAGTGTGAATTAGCAACTTTGTATTACATAAGCAAGACCCCAGAACTGTTTCTGCTTCCTTATTATAGGCATGCCTCAGAGACATTGTGAATTCGTTTCCAGACCACTGCACTGCGATAAAGTGACTATCCAAATAAAGTGAGGATCACAATAAAGCAAGTCACATTAAATATTTGGTTTCCCAGTACATATAAAAATTATGTTTGCACTGTGCTATTAAGTGTGCAACAGCACTATGTCTAAAAAAAAGTATGTACCCTAATTAAAAATGCTTGATTGCTAAAAACCGCTAGCCATCATCTGAGCTTTCAGAGAATCGCCACCTTTTTGCTGGTGGAAGGTCTTGCCTCAATGCTTGATGCTAATGTCTATTGATTGACCAGACGGTAGTTGCCGAACGTGGGGGCGGCTGTGGCAATTTCTCAAAATAACGTAACAATGAATTTCGCCACATCAGTTGACTCTTCTTTCGTGCACAATTTATCTGTAGTATATCATGCCGTTTGATAGCATTTGACCCACAGTAGAACTTTCAAAATTGGAGTCAATGCTTTCAAACCTTGCCTGCTCCTTTCTCAGCTAACTGTATATAATATTTTAAACCTCTTGTCGTTTCATCTATCTTCACAGCATCTTCATTGCAAGAAATGAAATTTCAAGAAATCACTTTCTGTACTCATCTATAAGAAGCAACTCCTCAACTGTTCAAGGTTGATCGTGAGTTTACAACTATTCAGTCCCAGCCTCAGGCTCCACTTCCGATTCTAGTTCTCTTGGTATTTCTACCACATTTGCAGCTCCTTCGCCCACTGAAGTCTTGAACTCCTCAAAGTCATCCGTGACAGCTGGAATTCCAAACTTCTATGAATGTTGATATTTTGACCTCTTCCTGCGAATCATGAATGCTTTGTAATGGCATCGAGAGTGGTGACTCCTTTCCAGAGGATCTGCAGTTTTCTTTTCCCAGATCCATCAGAGGAATTGCTACCTGTGTCAGCGATAGCCTTATGAAATGTATTTCTTTTCTTTTTTTTTTTTTAAAGTTTATTTATGTATTTTGAGAGAGAGAGAGAGAGAGAGGGGAAAGAGAGAGAGGCAGAGAGAGAGGGAGAGGGAGAGAATCCCAAGCAGGCCCTGTACTGTCAGTGTAGACCTCGATGCAGGGCTCAAACTCATGAACCATGAGATCATGACCTGAGCTGAAATCAAGAGTCGGACGTTTAACTGACTGAGCCATCCAGGAGCCCTGAAATGTATTTCCTAAATAATAAGACCTGAGAGTCTACAAGATTCCTTTATCCATGGGCTGCAGAATGGATTTCTGTATTACTTTTTATCCCAGTTATTTAACATTGATGAAACACTCCAAGACCGAGAGCAGCAATTACTTGTGTAACTCAGGACACACTGCTCTGGTTTGCACTATTCAGAGAATTCAGGCAAACGCAGACATAATTTGACTTTTTCTTTTTTCCACTTCCATATATAACGACACGAGGCTCTTCTTCCTCTTTAATGGAGTATGTCACTGAAGATAACCAGCCAATATTATTTATTACATGTGTGTCATGTGTCCTCTTAAAACTGTGAGTTCCTTAAGGAGGGGAACATTGCCTTTTATCTATTCGTGGGCCCACCACAGAGCTGGACACAACTGCTCAATAAATATAACAACAAGGGTATTATTATAATACTCCTAATACCTAAAATACTCTAGTAGGAACATTTTTTTCTTACCATAAACTTCCCCCAAATAAGTATATATTAAACATGTGTATCATTAGGTTGTGTTTCTTATGACCAGACAAAGGGAGTTCAGTTCTCAAACCATGAAGAACAATGGGTCAAATACGCAACATTAAAGGCATATATATCCAGGAAAGTTGACAGAGGGAAGCACCGATTAGGGTCAGGGGTGGTGCAATGGGGGAAGGCCTTAGAGCTTCTTCTGTATAAAAGAAGGACTTCCAGGAGGAGGCATGGCTGGCCGCAAAACTGGATAAGGCAGGCTGTAGTCCTAACAGAGGAAGTGACCAATGCATAGGATAGGCTCTTTTGCACATGCACCCCAATGTTTATAGCAGCACTATCAACAACAGCCAAATTATGGAAAGAGCTCAAACGGCCATCGACTGATGAATAGATAAAGAAGATGCGGTATACACATGAAATGGAATATTATTCGGCGATCAAAAACAATGAAATCTTACCATTTGCAGCAACATGGGTGGAACTAGAATGTATTATGCTGAGCAAAGTAAGTCAGTCAGAGAAAGACAAATGTCATTTGGTTTCACTCACATGTGGAATTTAAGAAACAGAATAGATGAACATAGGGGAAGTCAAGGAAAAAATAAGATAAAAAGAGGGAGGGAGGGAGGGAGGCAAACCATAAGAAACTCTTCAATACAGAGAACAAACTGAGGGTTGCTGGAGGATTGGTGGGTGGGGGGATGGGCTACATGGGTGATGGGCATTAAAGAGGGCACTTGCTGGGATGAGCACTGGGTGTTATACATAAGTGATGAATCACTAAATTCTACTCCTGAAATTGTTATTACATTATGTGGTAATGAACTTGGATTTAAATTAAAAAAAATAAAGGCAGGGAAAAAAACCAAAAAAATAAAATTAATTAAAAAAAGGATAGGCTCTTTTGTCCTTAGCAATTCTGGAGACAGAGTTATTCCTTAGTTGGAGGAGGCTGGATGGGGTTCCTGGAAGGACTCCATGTCCTTCTCTATGTCTGGGCAGATTACAGACTGTAACCTCTGAGCCACCCACCTTTGTCATCCATAAACTGTCAGGTTCCTTTGTGGGAGGCCTTAAGTGGGTCCCCTTTGATTTCAGAGATATCTGTACCTTAGCTTCCCAAGACCTTCATCTCTTTGCTAATACCTAGAAAAATACCTTTAAGAAGGTGTGTGAGTTACAGAGAGAGATTTCCTGATGGGACTTAAATTGAAACTGAGATAACACTGTAGTGTGAATTGATTTTAGTAAAAATTTAATTGGGTCTGTCGGTCTGTAAATGCCAGGTTACCAGGTCCTTCTGGGTGTGGATACTGGGAAGGGACATAAGTCTAGTAATTTCTATCAAGGAAGAATGTGCATGGGTGCATGGGGCCAGAAAGAAGAGGCTGGGGTTAAAAGAGAGAGAGAGAGAGAGAGAGAGAGAGAGAGAGAGAGAGAGACAGTTTTGAATATCTGATGATTTTACCCTGGAGAGACCTTGTTTCTCTTCAATTGAGCAAGACATACAGCTGATGTGCATTATGGGATTTTTGTCAGGCTACTGGAAATGGCAGCATCCTTACTTTGCATGATTTATGAAGAGTATTTTGGCTTATTTGACACTTACTTTATATAAGACAGTGCCTCTTCCAGAAGGGTCATTAATCAACTCTTGAGGTCCCTGAGTGTGAAATCTGACAGTGCCCTGTTGAGTCCTCCCAGTCTACCACCACCAAGGGGCTGTATCCGCATCTAAAAGTCTGCCAGCCAGTGTCACTCCAGTCAGAACCTCCCGCGTCCCCACACCATTACCAGCCAGTTGGCAGATTTTTGTTTTTTACCATTATGCGTGCAAATTTCACCAGAGTCCAATGAAAGTTGCATATAAGCACTTGGCGCTTTTTCTTTGATGAGTTTTTCCATATTTGGAGAGAGAAGCGTTTCTAATGGACAAACATGTCATTGAAGATGAGCAGTTCAGGCCAAGTGTTTCAAATGGCAGCTGAAAGGCTACGAATTAAATGCATGAATAAAGGAGCGCATTTATGGTGGTAATTTTAGATGGGAAAAAACAGGTAATTGTAT
Source organism: Panthera uncia (assembly GCF_023721935.1). Classification (NCBI taxonomy): domain Eukaryota; kingdom Metazoa; phylum Chordata; class Mammalia; order Carnivora; family Felidae; genus Panthera; species Panthera uncia. The sequence continues at coordinate 15,966,250 of NW_026057580.1, forward strand.
AATCATTACTGTTTGACTGAAGAGCAATGAAATGCATCTTTTCCTTGCTGTTAAAATGTTATTTGCTTTTAAGCATATTCTCCAAGTAGGATATGAAGAAACAACAAATGATTATTTTCACTTGCACTGTATACTCTTTGAATAAACGTACAGATTCTTCTTTTGGCCTGAAGCTGATAAAAGTCATCAAAAGCATAACAATGACATAGCGAGGGCCTCCTGGGTGGCTCAGTCGGTTAAGTATCTGACCCTTGATTTCGGCTCAGGTCATGACCTCGTAGTTCGTGCGTTCCAGCACCGTGTTGGGGTCCCCACACTGACAGCGGGGGAGCCTGCTTGGGATTCTCTCTCCCTCTCTCTCTGCCCCTTCCCAGCTCTCTCTCTCAAAATAAATAAACTTAAAAAATTACATCCCAAGCTTCCTGGGGGAGAGAAAGAGCAGCCAGTATCATAGTGATTTTATTGGTGGGAAATGAAGGTCTAAAGGTGAAGTGATCCAAGGACTAAGGGGCTTTCCAGGGGCACCCGGACACTATAGAAGTCCATAAGATACCACAAATATCCAAGAGTGGGCCTCAAAGTCCATGCAGCAGGGGAACCACTCCCATTTAGCCCTCTACGCAGAATCCCCCTCCTTCAAGAAACATTCTCTTGCTCGCCTACCATTATACCTCTTTCTTCCTGTTTGTTGCAGAAGCTTCCAGGTGTGGCAATTAAGAACATCAACTCTGAAGCCACGCTGACTGAGTGTGAAGGTCCATTCTGCTCCTTGCTGGCAGTGAGACCCCACACAAGTGACCTATCCTTTCCCAATCTCCATTTCCTCATCTGTAAAGGGATTATAATCAAAGCTACTTCAGGGGCTGTTGAAAAGATTCAGTGCTGATCTGTATAAGGCATTTAGAACAGTACCGGGTCCATGCCAAGCCTTATGTGTTTGTTAAGTGAATAAAATCACCCGTCACTTTCTGCTTTCCCTAGCGTTTTATTCTCCAACAAAAGCAAACTGTTCGTTTACTTTTGTAAACTTACCACACAGTAAGTTTACTTGCATGCCTTTGTTCCTGATGTTTCCCTTTCTGGAAGGCTTCTCCCTCTCAGACAAGACCTCTTCTGTCCATGGCTCCCATAGCTGACTGGCCACAGTCCTACCGGTATTCCTATTGGAGCATTACTTGTGCTGCAATTCCCGGCAGAGTGAAGCCAGGTGACTACTGGCACACGATGGGACTTCCATTATACCCCTCTTCCAGTTTCCTCCTTTCTTTTTGGCCAATTCATCTTAGCTTCTATTTTGGATGCCTTTTCTCTACCCCCTACCCTCAGGGCTCTGTTCTAAATTCCTCTCTCCTCTCACTAGATGTACTTCTACACCTCAATGCTGCGTTCACTCCTCTGACTGTAAAGTCATTTTACTGACCACTCTAAACCTATTTCCAGATCTTTCTTGGGAACTTCTGACCCATATTATCAAATGGTTACCACAGTGTCTTTACTTACATGTTCCAAAGGCACCAAAAGTTCAATATGTTCAGAATTGCGTTCCGTTTCCCCCCTGCATCAAATCCTCCCCCAGAGAATTGTCACTTACCCTGGTATTTCACTGAAGTGCCCCATGCCCAAACATTACCCCTCTTTCCTCTTGTTCTCTCACTTTCCATCAAAACTCTGGTCCCCTTACCCAAAGCTAAGCAAGGTCTTAAGAAAGCTAACTATTACATAAGTTGATAGAATCATGTAATAGGGGCCCTTTCTCACTCCTCATAGGGAGCATTTTCTTTTTAACACAAATGAATTACTAATATTGGGATTTGGGGTGCTGGGAGAAGCAATTCTCTTAAATTATATAATTCAGTTGACTCCAGTAAGGCCCGGACTGGATGGTTTGTTCTAGGATTCCTTTGTTTATTATTAATTATAAGCCAGAAACCAGAATTTCATCCTTTTCTTTTGTCTCTCTGCTTTCCAGAGCTCCTTTCTACCTCTACCATCTTGGAAAGGGCCCTGTTCTATCCCATTCATTTCCTGGCCAGATGGAACTTGACCCTCAAATTTCCCCATCTCCTTTCAGCTCCTGAATGCGAGCCTAAAGTCTCTTAGACACCTCTACTGAAGAAGGGCTATCCTGGGTGGCCGTGAGCTTGGAGATGAAAAGTGTATTGAGCCGTTACCTATAGCTTATTGACCCTAAAATGCTTTTTGACGAGACACAAGTATTAATAACATTAGCCATTCACTGGAATAGCACATAATCTTTACAGAAAGAACAACTAAATCACGCCCTCTCACACAAATTAACATTCCCATCAGTACTAAGATTTGTTCGTTTGTATTATGATTTGTTTTCATGCTTGCTCTTAAAAATGCATTTGAAGTTATTTAAAGAGGCACAAAGAATAGAACAAAGGAGATGGATGTAGGAAAATAAGGCCGACTAATAGGTAGGGTCAGTGCACAGAGTCCTGAGAGGGTGAAGAAGAGGGATAGAAGTGGAGAAAAAAATTAGGTTTGGAGCTTTCCAGTGGCTGGAATAAAGGGGTAAACACATTTATGAGAATGAGATTAATGGTATTCATATGATAAAAGCACAGCTTTTTTTGGCTTGTTTCTGACAGCTGGGAGAAATTTCTTCCCTAAAGGGTGCCTGGTGTGGTGTAGTGAACTATGTCCAGAGCAATATTTTTCAATAAGTCCCATGGTGAGTTTCATAAGGCTACTTTTTCTTCTTATTCTTTTTAAAAAATTTTTATTTATTTTTGAGACAGAGAGAGACAGAGCATGAGTGGGGGAGGGGCAGAGAGAGAGAGGGAGACACAAAATCTGAAGCAGGCTCCAGGCTCTGAGCTGTCAGCACAGAGCCCTACATGGGGCTCAAACTCACAAACTATGAGATCATGACCTGAGCCAAAGTTGGAGGCTTGACCGACTCACCCACCCAGGTGCCCCATCATAAGGCTACTTCTTAGGATGGTCCTCAGTACAATAGACTGATCATTGCCAAAGCAAAGCTAGAGAAAGGCATAATTTTGGGGGGCCCACACATTCTGGTACAAGTGCATGGCCAGCTGTGCATGGTGTAGTATAAAAGTTAAGAGTATGGAGACAAAATGGCCTGAGTTTGAAATTCAACTTTGTCACTTCCTGGCTATGTGTCACCCAACAATTTAGGCCTCTGGCTCAGTGTGGTCATTCATAGAGTGGAAATAATAATATTATCCACCTTATCGGTTTATTCTAAGGATTAAATTAGTTGATAGGTGTGAAGGGCTTAGAATTGTACCCTGGTACAAAGTTTAAGCTATTATTAATCAAAGGAAAAAAACCAGAAAATATCTAGAAGAAAGATTACCCACAATTTAAGCCACACACACACAATAAATAACGTTTCTTACTAGTGCATTTTTGATCAAAAAAGTGAGAGTTTGAGATCAGAATTTCTGACACAAACCTAGACTGCATATATTCTATATGGAAGAATTAAAGGGAGAACCATATGCTCTGATAATCAACCAAGTGGAGGGCTGTGTTGACACCTGTAATGAGAGAGCAGGAGCCCAGCTGAACACTTGGCAAGTGGAAGACCATCCCTCAACTATGAGCAGGGCTACCTATGGAGGAATCCAAACAGTTCTCAGGAAAGAATTCTGAGTCTATAAGATACAAATGGATCTTCAAGGTCCCTAATTCTGTGCAGTAGACAATGCTTGGCTGAAGTAATTTTAGTTTGGAGAAGTTTCAAAGTGAAAATGAATATTTACCCATCCATCTATATACCTCAGTGAGGAGCCAGCAACCATTTTAAGTGCTTGCAAATTCCTGATGAGTCCTTAAAGATGAACTGGATTCAGATATACCTTTAGGTAACTGAGTTTGAATTTTCTATGCAAGACAGTAAGACACAAGTCAATCAAGAGTTGAAAAGTCATGGTCTTAGCATCCCAGTAGTTGACATTAATTAGTTCATCCTTTTGAATGTCATCAGTATGACTTAGCTATTGAGGCCAATCCTCACATATAAGGGGAAAATGCCCTATCTATAAGAATAATGACACCTCCTTTTTACTCCATTTCAAGCAACAAAAATTTACCTGATGATTATATTATTTTCCTGAACTTTTAATGATTTATTTAAAAAAAAAATTTTTTTTTTTTAACGTTTATTTATTTTTGAGACAGAGAGAGACAGAGCATGAACAGGGGAGGGTCAGAGAGAGGGAGACACAGAATCTGAAACAGGCTCCAGGCTCTGAGCTGTCAGCACAGAGCCCGCCTCGGGGCTCGAACCCACCGACCGCGAGATCGTGACCTGAGCCGAAGTCGGACGCTCAACCGACCAAGCCACCCAGGTGCCCCTAATGATTTATTTTAATTACGACACAATGTAAAAAAATGACTTACTCATAAAATATGTAAAATAATTAAGTCGTTATGACTCACTTAATTTTTATACTCAACAGTTAGAATGCTGTCTTTAAAAATTCTTTGTAGAGGGGCTCAGTTGGTTGAGCATCTGACTTTTGATTTTGGCTCAGGTCATGATCTCACGGTCCTGAGTTCGAGCCCCACATTGGGCTCCATGCTGAAAGTGGAGCCTGCTTACGATTCTCTCTCTCTCTCTCTCTCTCTCTCTCTCTCTCTCCCCCCCCACTCCCACTTGTGCTCTCTCTCTCTAAAAAAAAAAACCAAATTCTTTGTAGATTAGCATAGTCATCTGTCTGTAACTTAAAACGTTGATGTGTACTGTATGTAAATATGCACCCAAGTCACCAAGTTCCTCACAAGACTATTACACTGAACACTATTACATGCACAAACTTTTTGAATAGTATGTCAAGAAAAAAGAAAGATTAATATGGTGCTGGATTTCCAGAACATTTTACACATCTAAATCTAGTAACTTAATTTTAGTATGTGTGACTTAGTTTGCTAAAGCACATATGAGCAGTTAAACTTGACCAGTATGACTTTGAGTTCCCTTTTTTTTTTTGTTTTATTTTAGAGGGGCTGGGGGAAGGGCAAGGGGAGAGAGAGAGAGAGAGAGAAAGAGAGAGAGAATCATAAGCAGGCTCCACACTCAGTGCGGAGTCCCATGCGGGACTCGATCCCACAGCCCTGGGATCATACTCTGAGGCGAAATCAAGACTCAGATGCTCAAATGACTGAGCTACTCAGGTGCCCCCTTTCAGTTCACTTTTAAAAATTCTTCTTAATATCTTCCTTCAACTCTTTCTAAACCTGCATCTTCTTCATAGAGCATTTGGGACTGAACTGAAATTAAGTGGCAGTTTTCACTCCATCACTCCCCTCCAAAACACAAATTTATATATTCATTCACTCACTTCCTCTGTCCCCCACTTTCATTTTGTTATATCCATCTTTTGGTGAGGGGTATAATCTGTATTCCAATGTAAAATCTACATCCATTTTGAGAAGATAAATTTTAAATAAAGATTTCCATACTTCTAACTCTTTCAGACGATTGAAATTATTGTGTTACTGTGCTATTTAACTAAGACTTTAAATATTTCAATCCACCTAGGCCTAGAATTCAATAAGGCTGTGTTCGTGGAGCAGAGTACATTCAGCTCAAAAGGATATCATCGCACGGCTTACTTGCTATTGTTTACAGTGAGTATTTCATTTCTAGTAAGTGGTTTTTGCGTGACAGAGTCACAGCTAGAAATCACGGCTTTTTCAGGAGTCTCTCGTCATTGAACTAAAGCCATTTTCCTTTATGTCATTCTCATAACCTTCCTGACGAAGGCTGTTCTTAGGTTAGATACATAAATTAAGCTATGAAATCAACTGTGAAGTCTAGCATCCCTATGCTCTTCACTGGTGGCTTTAAATTGTATTTAGAGGTTTGTTCTTAGAGTGAATATAAATTAGGAAAGGAATTAATATGTCGGATTTTTTTGTTTTTGAAGGAGACTATGCTGTGGGGCACTTCTTATTGTTCAGATGTCTGTATGAACTCAAGTGGAGTAACACCAGCTGGCATGCCCTGTGCTTTCTGCCACCTCTCGTTTCCATCACCACCAAGGTTGTCTCAATATTCTCTTCCTCAAGTAGCAAATCACATCAAGGGAGGCCCCAAACACTGTGAACATATTTTGAGGGAAATTCATCAGAACCAATGCATTCACATGTCCTGGCTTGGTTGTTATTGCTTTAAATAAGCTGACTTATATCTGATTTGCATTTAACCATGCCCTCGATTTCTTTCACCCATGCATTTATCCAACAAATATATAGATGGCTGATTAGGTGCCAGACACTGTGTTAGGCGCTGGGATATAGCAACAGAAAAACACTCTTCTGGAATTGGTATTATATTCCAGTGGGGGAGGTAGACAATAAATACATCTTTACAAAGCATATAATGTTAGATGATGATAAATCCTATAAAGTAAAACAAAGCCAATAAGGCAGATAAGGAGGGTAGAAAGTGCGAGGGGCCGTGTGGTTCAACGGGAAGACTTGTCGACTTATCATATCGACTTATCATATCGTTGACAAAGGGCTATTTAAGTGGAGAGGTGAGGAGTATTGAGATATGTGAATATGTAAGGGCAGGAAATTTCAGGCAGAAAAAAGTAGCAAGTAGAATGGCCCTGGGGCAAGAGCGTGTGTAGCACAGTAGAAAGGCAGCCAGGAGTTTTGTTGGAGCAAGTATGGGACGGGACTTTTTTCACAGGAAAAAAGTCAGAGATACGATGGATTGTGTAGACCATACTGAGTGGTTGAGGTATTATAAGTGAGAGGCGACGCCCTGCATCAGTTGAAGGAGAGAAGCGACTTGATCTCATTTATATTTAACTGCATCAGTTAGGGTGAGCTGGGGAGGACACTTCATAGGGAAAAAGAGAGGACAAGGCAGGAGGCTACTGCAGCAACCAGACAAAAGATGACGCCTTGGACCAGGGTAATGGTGGGGTGATGATGGGGAGAATTATGAGATTCCAGATAAATATATATACTCATATATATTTATAATATTTAATATATATTTATATATATAAAACATATATATAATACACACACACACACACACACGCGCGCGCGCGCGCGCACACTCTAATAGAAGGGTGGGAAACTGGGGCAAGGGGAGTTGTTATGGGTTATTCCATGCTAAAGTTTGCTATTGACTTAGATAGGGAAGGCGGCTAGGAAGCAGATTTGTAGGGGGAAGATCAGAAACTACCTGCTGAGGTTGTTGGGAGCTTAAGTGAATTAATGCTCGGATAGTTAGGGCAGGATTGATACACGGGACTCACTAATCTCAACACAATTGTTCCTGCCATTTTTTCATTTCCTTATGTGCTTTGTTGAAATGAGATCTCTTGAAATCCCCAGTCTTGCTCTGAAACTGATCTTTCACCCCTGGTTTGATGCAGCACTCTATGCATTTCTTTCTTTCTTCTTCTTCTTCTTCTTCTTCTTCTTCTTCTTCTTTTGTTTGTTTTAATGTTTATTTATTTATTTTGAGAGAGAGAGAGAGAGCGCACGCACATGAGCAGGGGAGGGGCAGAGAGAGAGCAGAGAGAGAATCCCAAGCAGGCACCACACTGGCAGCGATGACTAGGGGCTCAACACAGGACTCAAACTCATGAACCACGAGATCATGACTTGAGCCGAAATCAAGAGTTGGATGCTTAACTGACTGAGCCGCTCACGTGCCCCTATGATTTTCTTCTTCTTATTTGGAATTTTAAAATCTGACCCTCTATGACAAATTGAACTTGAGGTGATTTAGACATCTGTTCCTTAGACGTACAAATGTTGTAAAGGACATTGACATAACATGAAAGCACTGTCACTATCCAGATGTAAACTATAATTATAATTATAATTGCAATTGTTTTATTTGCCGTGCAGGTCTCTCAGTGTAGAATGGTTGTGACCACAGTTCTTTTGTGACCTTTTTGTCTCGGATCTCATATGTGATCACAAAGAAAATCATAAACCAAACTCTATGGAAATACATAGAAACGTTTCAACTGGGTCTTTAAGGTCATTTTATAATCTTACTGGACAATGTGACAGCTGTAACTAGTCTGTATATTGATTTTAAAGGGTCCATATCGGGTTTCCTGCATTTTGCCCCATGCAGTGTAGTTAGAAAGAAGTATTAGCTAGCCGTCAGCAATGCTTGGGGTGCACATTGCCTGTATATTTTTCCCCTAGTGGATGACTTTCAAAATAAAATCTCAGAGAGAGAGGGAGGAAGGGAGGGCAGGAGAGAGAGACAGCGGAGACAGAGAGAGAGAGAATTTAACACATGACTTTTTTCATCTCCAAAGGGAGTTACCCAGTCATTCGGCTGAATATTTTTCAAACTTTATACCATAAAGCCTTAGCCTTTCTAGGTCACCGTACTGCATCTGAGACTAAAATTAAAACCATAAATACTTAAAGCCTTAATGCCTACACTCTTTAAAATCTGGTAAAAACAGGCATTTCCCTTTGCCGCTTTACTGTGCTTATTTATATGAGAAATAGCACTTTGAAAAACATGGCTTAAAAGCAGAATCACACAGAGCATAAGGGAAGAGAAAAGCCAATTTACATGTTTCCATTTTTCTTTTCCTCCAATTTATTCCCTCCTGCTTAGTTTCAGGATTCATATCAGTCTCTATCCAATTTCAAGAGGGAGGAACTCGCCACCCTAAGCTAGTAACCAAATCAATATTAAAATGTGGAAGGCGGTTGTAAGTCTAATATCTCCCAGAGCACCTCTTCCATTGTTGCTCAACAACAGGGTAGCTAAGAAATACTGGCGTCTGTTTTGCTCCTTTGTGACGCTGCATCTAACTTACAGACCTTTTATGATCTGGTCTTCGTAGTGCGCCATTATGTTAATTGTTTTGGAACAAACCTTCCCTGACTTCCAGTGTGCCTTTCTGTTGGCAACCTAGTGTCACTCTCCCACTGCTCACCTCTCCCATCCAAGGCAAGAGCCGTATCCCTGGGCACCACGTTTTCTAGAAGCATGTACCTTTTCGAGACACCTGGAAGGTGGAAGAAAAGCAGGAAATGTTCTCATGTTCTTTGGCAAAAGCCAAAGCCACATGGGCTCCGGCAGATGCGAGATGTGCACTGTGGGGGCAGATGTGGCAAAGCTGACTTCCTGCAAGCTTTCTGTGTGCTTGGTCTCTTCTGAAGCTCCCGATTCCCTCTATTAAATCTCTTCTGGCTTGAGATACCCGTTTTTCCTGCTGGAAACTGTATGATACATGCAGATGGAGACAAGGAGATGGACTGGGAGACAGAGGTTCCCTACAGGAATCCACCCTGCCTGGGTTAGTCTGCTGGGAAGCACAGCCATAAAGTAGCAAAACAGACGCCACGTAGAAACACACTGAATACTCTGGAACCGGGAGCTGACCTGAGTGGGAGATAATTCACACTTATCGCTCACTTGCTGTTTGACTTTGAATAAATTGCTGGACCTCGGTTTGCTCATCTGTGAAATGCCATTAATGACAGTACCTACCCCATAGAGTTTTTGTGTGGTTTAGTGAATTAATGTTTGTAAAATCTGGAGGAAAAGGAACGGCACATGGTTAGTACTAAATGAGTTTTGCCAAAGGAAAAGTTAATTTAAAAACTAGCTTAAAAGTGGTCTCCTTGGGAAGTTAGACTTGAACTCCAGTGCTCAAAATATTCCTGGAACGTGGACATTTAGGGACTTGTACCGACACCCCGTCCAGCAGCCGCATTAGAAAACTGTGATTCTGGGGGCGCCTGGGTGGCTCAGTCGGTTAAGCGTCCGACTTCGGCTCAGGTCACGATCTCGCGGTCCGTGAGTTTGAGCCCCGCGTCGGGCTCTGGGCTGATGGCTCAGAGCCTGGAGCCTGCTTCCGATTTTGTGTCTCCCTCTCTCTCTGCCCCTCCCCCATTCATGCTCTGTCTCTCTCTGTCCCAAAAATAAATAAACGTTAAAAAAAAAAAAGAAAGAAAGAAAGAAAACTGTGATTCTGACCCTGGTCCATTCTTCTGCCTGGTGCAGGAAGCGCCCAAGCTCCTGCATTTCTCCCTGACCATTCATCTCAGCGTTGGATGAAAAATTGTATTATGCAACCTGGCCATTCGCCTTGTTCATGTGGTTTAGCTCTGAATGATTTAGGACTGTTTATACAAAATCAAACACACTCTCAAAAGATGAAGCATTGCTTCCCTCAAAAATGTTCAAAACAGCAGAGAATCCAAAGGGATTCCAGCTGAGCAGCTGCAAATGTGTCCTAGACAATGGCTCTGTGACTGGCATAAGTTTAGAGCCTCTCAGAATAACTCTTGAAAACGGGAGAGAGCTCTTGGGTTGATACATTTAAAGAAAAATAATTCTTCTCTCCATGCATATGTGGCAGTTACTCTTCATAAATCCTCTGGGATTGCAGTGAGAATGGAGAATAATAAAATACAACACAATTAAGAAAAATAACAAAACAGGGGAGCCTGGCTAGCTCCGTTGGTTAAGCGTTCAACTCTTGATTTCGGTTCAAGTCATGATCTCACGGTTCATGGGTTCGAGCCCTGCGTCGGGCTCTGTGCTGACAGCATGGAGCCTGCCTGGGATTCTCTCTCTCTCTCTCTCTCTCTCTCTCTCTGCCCCTCCCCTGTGTGCGTGCTCTCTTGCTCTCTCTCTCTCTCTCAAAATAAATAAACATTTTTAAAAATTAAAAAAATGACAAAACAGCTTCAAGGACAGAAAATGTAAGTTGCAGGGTCAAGATGATCTTTCTCTGTTCCTCTTGTAACAGCTGGCAAAGGTGGCCAAGGTTGCCCTAACCATTACCTACAGAGTTAGATACAGAATTAAATTTGGAAGCTCCAGTTGGGGAAAATCTGGTTTCAAAAAACAAGCAGGGATCCTTATTTTCCAGCAAACCAGTGTTTGCCCTTCAATGCTTTCCCTTGCATTCATTACTCAGTTTTGCAAAGTGAGACATACTTTTTGTTACTGGCAGATGTCACCCGGGGGAGAGAGAGGAAAAAATAATCTCTGTCTTGTTTTTTCTCTCAGGTGTAAAAATTTTCCCTCTAGTTCCTTAGTGTCTCAGGAATCCGTTGAGAAATGCAGCAAGAATATGTCAGATAAGCTGAAAAATATTTTTCCAGGTATTCATTTTAACATAGAATGAAAGCATTCTGTGACAATCCTGGAGGCTGCAATAGCTGTTTGGAACTGGTTTATGAATTAACCTTTTTTTATATAGTTTCATGAGAATTGATCCACTTAATCCATTTCGATCCAGCTGAATGCAGATTTCAGTAATTTATCAAGACGAGTCTTTAGGACGTGTCTCATTCCCGAATCCTATCCATCACAGATTAAGGATTGCAAAGACCTCATGTATTTTAATATTTAAAAATACCTAGAAATGCTGATCCGAGATTTACGCATTTAAACACATACGGTGCTATGTATGCTTAATGTATAGTTTATAAAGTCCTGTAGATTTCTTTTTTTATTCTTTGACGATTATCCACAAACGTCTTTATTTTTGTGATTTTCTATACTTGTCCTGAGCGTACCCTCATTCGTTCGTTCATTCATTTCATTTCATTTCATTTATTCACCCAACGCTGAATAAATACCTACTGTGGTTTAGCACTGTGTTAGGCCTTGGGGATATGCAGCTTGGAATCTGGAGGAAATCACAATCGGAGGTGAAAAGGGAATGTGGCAATTAAATGTATTAATTATCAAGTAACTGTCAATTATAATGTGTAAATTTAAGTAAGCTTCTCAAGCTCATGCAACCTGGAAAATGACAGTTTATCAGGGGTCTGAAAAGTACAGGCTTTAGGCCAAATCCAGTCCGCTGCTTGTTTTTGTAAATTAAGTTTTATTGGAACATAGCCAAGCTCATTCGTTGATGTGTATCTACAGTTACAAAGACAGAGCTAAGTCTTTGCTAAAGAGAGGATTTGCAAAACCTAAAATATTTACAAACTGACCCTTTAGAAAAGAACTTTGCCTTCCCCTGGTTTAGACATTACAGTTACAGATCAGGTGTTTGAATACCACTCTCTCTGGCTACGAAGTCCCTTCCACCTTATCTTGTCAAATTTTTAGAATCATAGATATCTTAAAGATTTCTCTAATAAATTTCTATTTTTTGTTCCTAGTAAATATTTTCTATAAACTCCTCCAACAAAGTTTTGTAATAAAAAAAGTTTTTGATGTTGGACGGTTAATCTCCACCTCTGGAAAAAAGTCAGTCGTCAGAAACAGTTTCTGCTTTTGTACATATCTGTTCAGAAAGGGAACGGCAGAGCTAGGAAGCAACAGATAAAACGAGACAGTAGGACTAGATTGTCTCAAAAGAGCTTTCCATCTCCAACATCCCAGAGCTCTATATTTCTATAATAATAACTGCACAGGCTAAAATTAAACCTAGCGTTGCAGCTGGAGCAAACACACAGCACAATGGTTTATGGAAATCAATTAAGGACAGATACAAACCTAACTGTAACTGCACCATTAAAAATTCCAATCTTCCAAATTTTACTTCGCAAAAATAAGGACAGCCCCTAATCAATAACACATTATTCAGAGACCTCTCAGAAAACGTCAATGAAAATAACTCGGCAGGACCCTCGATCCATCTCTGACATGCATTAGATTCTAACAGGTGAAGATGATGTAAAAGAGAGCCCTTGAGGAATAAAAGACAAAAGAAATTAATAAAAATCAGCCTGATGGCAACAATTATTTCCTCAAATGACCTAATCTTAATGATCCATGAAGACACATAAAGCTTTGATGTGGGCTTCTGGCCTGAGAATGAGCTGAACAAATCTATATTTAGAAGGCTTCTGGAAGACTCACATTGAACTAACAAGTACGTTCTGAGAGGAAAAGAGAGGGAGAGGGAAGGAAAAGGGGACTAGCCCTCAAGTACTTCTTTAGGCTGCTGCGATTATATGTACGCTTGCAAATGAAACTCGGGAACGTATCTGTTGTCCATTCATCCACTCAAGAAACGTTTATTGAAGAGTCTGTCAAACACTGAGCTCCGTGCAGGAAATGCAGTGGACAGTGAGGCAAACTTGCTCCTTGCTTCATGGTGCCTATGGCTTAGTGGGTGAAGAGAGGCATTCAGCAATTATAATACGATATGATGTACAAGTGCGTGCAGGGGAATGTAGAATCCTACAAGAATGTGCCTGGCACATCTGACATGGCCGACACTAAGGTATCAGAGTCCTCCCTGGCGGGTCACCTCAGGCCAGAAGTGGGAGACTTCCAGCTCCTCCCTGCTCCTTCCCTTCCCTCTCTTCACAGTCTGACTTCCGACCTTGCCTGTTTACATCTGCTCAAAATCCAAAGAAGGTAATTGGTCCTAGGAGCCATTTGAGAATGTGGATGAATGCAGGGTCACAGATCCAGCAGGAATCATAGGTACCGGTAAATGCTGAGCACGTAATAAAAACAAAGTGACAAATCTAGAGGTGACAGAATCCATTTACTTCTGCAAGGCAGTGATATGAAATGGGCAAAAGACAGAGAAGAACATGTCTCCCAAGGAAACTGGGGAGCAATGCCTTGCTATAATTGTTGGGTACAAGACTGATTAGCTGGAGTATGCTAAAGAGTTTTAAACATCTTTAAGTAAAATGAATGTTCTAATAATTCACCTTATTCATTCTGTGAATCCATCCCTCCCACGACAGGTTAAGGTTCGGTCATCCAATTTGAGAAGTACAATTTTCTTTAAAAATGTTACTGGCATGTATAACCTATTTGTTCTTTTTAAAGAGGCAAATAAAATAAAACTAACCCTCCTGTACACCCCACCCAGCCTAAGAAATATATTACAAATACCCTTTCCTAATTTTTCCTCTATTCTATTTCTTTACTTTTAACGAATCCTTTAGATGTTAATTTCTGTAAAAAAAAAACAAAAAAGCCTGAAATTTATTAATATCTTTATCTTTCCACCAAACAATCCAAAAACATTTTATATGGGTAATGTCACTCCCCACGTATATACTAATTTTGTCCAGTTATTCAGCTCTGTCCCGATAACTTTATGCATCCTTCCCCTCTCCTGACCTCTTCCCAGAGAAAGTAATCATTTTCTTTAAAATATTACTAGCACAGGGGCACCTGGGTGGCTCAGTAGGTTAGGCGTCCGACTTCGGCTCAGGTAATGATCTCATGGTTCATGAGTTCAAGTCCCGCACTGGGCTCTGCGCTGAGAGCTGAGAGCGTGGATCCTCTGTTGGATTCTGTGTCTCCCTTTCTCTCTCTGACCCTCCCCTGCTTACACTGTGTCATCTCTCACTGTCTCTCAAAAATGAATAAACGTTAAAAAAATAAAAAAAAAATTACTAGCATGAATAAAATTTATTATTAGATATTATTACCATTTTATATACAATTTACCATAAAGTTGATATTTTCTGTTTTCACATTTCTTTGTGTATCTTGCATCTTCTTTTTGGGATCATTTACTTTCTTCTTGAATTACAAAATTAGCTGTTTCTTGAGCGTTAATTATTTTTTAGCTAAATTCAGTAAGTTTTGATTCCTTTTGTGTTCATGTGTTTGTTTTTGGTCTGAGAAGTCATTATTTTACACTTATTTGTAAGAGATGCTGTTTGCTGGACATCAAATTCCATATTATTTGCTATTTTTTTTTAGCACATTAAAGATAATTATGTTCTACTTTTATAGTCGTTGAATTGCCAGTTTAAATTTCATTCCACTATGTGTTCTTTTGCTCTCTGGTTGCTTTTTTGATTTTAAAATCTTCTCTCTCACTTTTTTTTTAATGTTTATTTATTTTTGAGAAAGAGAGAGCACAAGCAGGGGAGGGGCAGAGAGAGAAGGAGAAAGAATCCCAAGCAGTCTCCATGCTGTCAGTGCAAAGTCCAATGCAGAGCTCGAACCCACAAATCATGAGATCATGACCTGGGCTGAAGTCGGACCCTCAACCAACCGAGCCACCCAGATGCCCCTAAAATTTTCTCTTTGAAAAAAATAAAATAAAATAAAACCTTCTCTTTGTCTTTAAAGTTTTGTAACTTCAACATAATGTGCTATGGTATGGATATTTTCTTATTTATACTGCTTAAGATCTTTAGGATTTTTTGACTGAGAAATGGAATCTTTTATAAATTCCAGAATATTGTTACCTTATTATGAGTTTTTACCAGTTCAACCAAAAAAAAGATGTCACCCTTTGAGGGTCTGGTGTATGTGTGAGATCCCATTTCTGTCTCCTACTCCTCTCAGGTGCCAGGCTTTCCTTCCTGTCTTGTCAGGCATGACCCACTGAAACCCAAGCTTTAGGCTATGGGGTTCACCAGCTCCCTTCCGGGCAAACACTGGCTTTAAGGCACAGTTACATCAATGGATTTGTGCTTCCTTGTCATTTGTAACCTCTGATTCTTTTCATTACTTTAATGTCAGGGCAGCTTCATTCTAAAAAAGATTCTTACAAAATGTTTTATTTAATATTTTGTAGGTGTTGGTGCTAAGTAAAGTTTTCCTGAACATCCAAGCTGCCATATTTCTGGGGAAAAAAAAAAGAAGGAAATTATTTGGAAACGAACAAAGGGCTGATTCTGCAGATCTGATGCCAATTTTCCTAGAGCTTTGATGGAGAAATCTGTTTTGGGGACCTTAGAGTGACTAGACATACTCAGAAGGCAGATCACACGCCTGCTGTTAGAACAAGGAATGTGAGGAATGATTAATGAAGCACTCTCTAGAGTTTAATTTTTTTTTTTTTCTTTCAAACATTCTAAAGACAGAAGACAATACTCATTGGAGAAAATGCCGCTTGGGTTGGAGACAAGTGGGAGGGGGTAAAAAAAAAGGGTTCCCAAATCAGAAAGGGTCTAAGACTGGATAAAGCGCAAAGAAGATAAAAGAAAAATCACGGGGGTGTCATCCTTCAGTCGCAACTGCCTGGAGCTCAGCAGGACCCACCTGGGCTTGATAAGAACAGCTTCTCTCCAGGCAATGACTGTGCATGTGTCTACAGGAGCCAGATTCTCCGGGATCTCTGCTCCTTGTCTCTGTAATAGAACGTTAGACCAGAGACCTTAGGCCCCAGGAGCTTGCTGTAGTTCACTCTTTCATCCATCCATAAATATTTTAAATCGATGTATTTTTGAGTGACTACTCTCTGCCAGGCGGAGCTAGGCCTGGGGATACAGTGTGGAACAACGGACATGTTCCCACTATCCCTGGTATTAGGAAGCTTAAAGTCTATTTGGGAGAGATAAACTCCAAGCAAATACCTGAAATGTTGTTTTATTACAATTCTGATAAGTACCATCAAAGAAAGAAAACTCCAAACCCAAGGGTGCAGATACCAGGCCCTTGCTAGCCATTTGCAAGGGCCAGAAATAACAGTCTCTAGTTACTAGCCTGGGGTAATGATCTATTAGCTGTGATTTCCCCACATTCTGCTCCTACTATTGAAAACAGTTTCTTTATCAAACTCTCCCCTCAAAACCCCAATCTGAATATACTGTCTCTTTCCTCTTTCCTGTCTCTTTCTTTACGTGCAGTATAGAACTTGGATTGTTTTTCTTGGCAACTTCCGGAGGGTTGGAAGCAAGGAGGATGCATGATCTGAATTACATCTTGAAGATAACCCTGCCTCTCATGTAAAGAATAGAAGCTGGGAGAGAGCAAAAGGCAGAACAGCAGTTGGAGGACATTACAAGGACTCAAGTGAGCAGTGACTGTGACAGCCCCAGTAGTGTGAAGCAGTGGAGATAGGAAGTGTCAGATTCAGGTACATCGAGACGGTAAGAATGACCGAGCCTATATAGAGATTGGATGAGAAGAGTGAGGCTAGTGGGTTCCAAAAGGACTCTTACATTTTTGGCCAAGGCAAAGAGGTGAAGAGAAGCAGGTTTACAAGGAGGAAAAAAAAAAGATTCTGATTTTGGGGAAGTGAATGCTGTGATGCTTATTAGACATCTAAATGGAGTGTCCATTGAGAAATGACAGCTAGAGGGTTGATGAAGGAATAGACAGATAAAGAACAGAGCTATAAATGTGGGAATGTCAGCATATAGATGATATTTAAAGCCGTAGGTATAGATGAGGCCACCTACGGAGTGGGTAGATAATAAAAAGATAGACTTTTTGAAGGTGGAAAGATGAAGAAAAACCATAAAAAGAGAATGAGAAATGGTAGCTTTGTTAGGAAAACATCCCAAGAGACTGGATCCTTGGAGCAAATGAAGAAGGGAAAGGTCAATGTGTCAACAGAGTGGATTTGACAAGATGGAGTTCATTGGTGACCTTGTCAATGTTTGTGGAGTGATGGGAACAGAGACCTGTCTGGAATGAGTTCAAAAGAGAAACCTGCAAGGAATTTTGCTATACACGGGAGCAAAAGAATATAACAGTGGCCCCTGCAGGGGGATAGGGGTGAAGGGGAATTTCTTTCTAAATGGGAGATAATGTAGCATGATCCCCTTTGCCCACATTTGTATTTAATTCCTCTTGTCCTTTGAAACTTAAAGATGTTTTCCAGAAACTAATTGGGAGCAGGATGTAGGGAATCCACTGAGTCTACTAATAACAGCTCATTACTGCAAGGCTTATATGTGAGAAGCCTTTATCACTCCTAGACCCAAAGAGGCACCAGGATATGTGGCTTCTGGATTCTAGGTAGGATTTGCTATCATCCTAGGAGACTATGACTTTGCGTGTTTATCATTCTCAGAGCCAGGCCCACAAAATTGAAGGCTGTATGACCAGTGCTGGCTACTAGCTAGGCGATTTACCCAATATTCATTAACATATCATCATAGGGCAAAAATATATCATTGCAGCTGTGTGTGTACCAGCCTTCTCTCCCCCACTCCTTTTTCTATCTTCTAAGGAGGTTCCTGTGTTATCCTGACCACCTCCTGGAAACTTTTTATGTGAGCTGCATTTGGAGTAAGGAGTCAGAGGGGAGGGTTACCTGGGAAAGTCAGCGAGAGATAGATTGATTTTCATTTGTAGGGCCAAGAGCTAGCCCCTTTTCAGGAAAAAAAAAAGACCCCAAAAAATGTAAAGAGGGGAGAGAAAAAGATCAGTGTGGATGAGTTTTGAGATACAGTTTTGATGAGTTCTGAGATTTTAGGAGATTAAAAGCGTTTAGGGCAGTGTCTTATTCTGTTTAGGCTGTTGTAACGACGTACCATTTGACTGCAGAATGCGGTTCTGGAGGCTGGAGGTTTGAGCCTCCAGGGTGCCAGCATGGTGGGTTCTGAGCATAAGAATTTTGGGGAGGACACACATATTCAGTCAGGGTTCTCCAGTTGGAACAGTGAAAAGAAAATAAAACAAATGAAATTCCTAACTTTCTCTATGTAATTTTTTTTTTATCACTTTAGTGAGTGACTTCAGTAGACATTTAAATTGCTCTTTGGTGCTTTTTAGATGCCAGAATAGTGATTCTATTGACTGTGAGGCTGTGCTGTCCAGATTGATTTATTCTAAATTATTATTAATGCAATTGTCTGTTTACTTGTCTGCTTCCTCTGTAAGGCCCTGATCTCTTCCTAATTTTTTTGGTAGTCTGGACACTTAACTGTGCCTTGCACATGACATATGTTAAGACATTTAGGAGGGCACTTGTTGTGATGAGCACCGGGTATTGAATGTAACTGATGAATCACTGAATTCTACTCCTGAAACCAATATTGCTTTGTATGTTAACTAACTAGAGTTTTAAAAAAAAACAAGACAAGGCCATCCTCATGGGACTGTTGCCAGCATAATCACACTGGGCCTCATACAGAGAAGAGCCTTATTTGGTTTAATGCTTTGCTCTTGTCATTTTGAAATTCTTAAGTTTTAAATAAGGAGGCCCAGATTTTTATTTGGTACTGAGCTCTGCAAATTATGTAGCCAGTGCTGCACTCAGTACTTATTTGTTGAGGATAAGCCGTGCCCAGAACTAGAAAGCTAGACATGGAGATTTTTTCCATTTCTTTCAGTTCTAAAATGGTACTTCCGTCTTCCTAAGAAGATCCTTGTTTGCATCCTGGAAGAATATTTAACCGGATACCAGTCTGCCAGGAAAAAGTTAACCAGATATCAGTCTTGCAGAAAAAGGAGACTAGAAGGGTGTTAAGGAGACAAGTGTGGACAATGATGGGCACAAAATAAAAACTGATTAATTCGTGTGTAAATATATTACACTGATCTTTAAAACGTTGCCCGAGTCAGAAAAGGAAAAACAAAACAAAACAAAACAAAACAAAACGGGACAGAGATGTTATATAACTTAGAAAGATGGTATACCAATGATTAAAGTTCCCAAAATTTATAGATGAGAAGATATACTGCATGTCTAAGAAAACTTTAGTATAAGGACAAAGCCACATTTATTCTCTGATTATGCTATAGCAAAAGATTTTTTTTTTAATGTTTATTTATTTTGAGAGAGAGAGCGAGAGAGAGAGTGAGTGTACAAGCAGCAGAGGGGCAGAGAGAGGGAGAGAGAATCCCAAGCAGGCTCTGCGCTGTCACAGAGCCCAACGCAGGGCTCAATATCAAGAACCATGAGATCATAACCTGAGCCTAAACCAAAAGTCAGACGCTTAACCTACTGAGCCACCCTGGTGCCCCATATAGCAGATTTTTAATCTTGTTTGTTAAGTATGGGAGAAGATGCTTAAGGGGCCGGGGTTTGTGCATGTGTTAGAAAAATATTAGAAAGAAATGGACAGAAATGCATCTTCGAGAATAGGGGACAATGAAATGGGTAGTGATAGTGGTAGGGATAATTTGAGTTTATTGACAAAATATTGATATTCCATCTCTGCTGGAATGTAAGCGTTAGTGATGGAGTTCCCCCAAGAAGGAATTCGTTGTTTCCTGGGTTGTGCTCCTGCAGCATTTACTTATCTATATTGCTCTCCTGGCTTGGTACTCCAATTACTCTATAATTATTTGTTGTCAGTCTGTCAACACCAAAAGATATGAGCTCCTCCAGGGCAGATTTTAATTTTTATTCTTAGCTTCTAAAAGAGTGTCTGGCACAAAGTAGTCAGTGAATGTTTGCTAAACACACACACACACACACACACACACACACACAAACATAAAATTGGTCTTGAAAATCAAACAATATAGATTCATGCACTTTGAAAATTTTGAACTACTTTAGAAATACCCTATAATGACGGTGGTGATGAGGCCAAGGATGATAATGACAAAGTCAATGATAACTCATATCCTCCAGAACCAAAGAGTGTACCCCTCACTTCTGGATAATGAATGCTGTCCTAGGAGTCTGTGACAGGTTTGGCATTTGTATATAGACATATTATGATTATGTGCATGTATTTGTTAGTTTTTCCTCTGAGGATGAGATCGTTATCTTTCATGAGCATTTCCAACGGTTAGGTATTTTTATTTATTTTTATTAATTCATTTATCTTTAATGTTTATTTATTTATGAGAGAGAGAGAGAGAGAGAGAGACAGAGTGAGTGGGGGAGGGGCAGAGAGAGAGAGACACACACACACACAGAATCTGAAGCAGGCTCCAGGCTCTGAGCTGTCAGCACGGAGCCGATGTGGGGCTCAAACCCATGGATCATGAGATCATGACCTGAACCGAAGTCGGATGCTTAACTGCCTGAGCCACCCAGGGGCTCCATGACATTTTTAAAAGGTTAAGAATTCTGCTTTGTGGGAAAAACCATGCACTACCTGCATGCTAGTGCAGTGATTTATTTCTCAGTTTGGAAAAGATTTTAATCAAGAAGTGATCCTGTAACCTTTAGGATCTTATTTAGCATGGAAGTAAAATCACTTCTGCACTATACATCCCCCCTCCCCCCAAATCATTGGGTTAAATGATCTGAGATATCCCTACAGGAGAGATTCTAGGATAAACAAAAAATGTATCACATTAAGTGATATTACACTGAAATGAGGGTAGTCATTGAAAAACTGGAGCCAGAGTGTAAAACATAAAGCACATTAAGTGTATTAATGGAGAAGTAGAATGAGGCCAAGTATATCTTGTCTATGGTGCTTTGCACGTACAAATATTCCATTAAGAAAAAAATATCGGGATGATGTATTGATGTAAATAAAGACAATGAAATAATTTCCCAGGAAAACACTGACTGCTTCAATGATAACATTACATAAAACACGAGCTGGTCTACATTGGAAACTTCCTTCAGTTTTGAATGCTGTCTGCCAAAATGGATTGCAGGAGCAGGAGCTAAACATCATAGTATCTTCTAAATGTGCAATTCTCCCCCGCCCTCCGTCATTTCCTGTAGGAAAAACTTTCCATCCTAATTCAATCTTTAAAAATAATTCTTTCTCTAAACCGCTAAATGTTTTCTATTATGTATGACACAATCCTTTCCACTTTGCTAGTGAAGGATAGCTAGTCATTAGAAGCTTAGTAATGAATTACAATGGCCCTCAGCCCAAAATAATCCATGTGCCAAAGTGGCACATTTTAGGGTGGCGTATTCTACTCTTTCAATATATCATATTATCCTGGTTCTTTTAGGTGTAATGATTCACACGTGAATTATTGCTGTTAATACAACAAACATGTATTAATTGCCTATTCTGCCCTAAGCTTTGTGCTCGGTTTTAAAATAAAATATAACTAAGATACAAATCCTACTCTCAGGGAACCTGTGTCCAGTGAAAGAGATGGCCATGAAAACCCGGAAGTAGACTCAGTTATCACCAGAAGTATGTGTTAAGTATTGCGGTATTAGTATTGGGGTTGTAGCTTTTTTTTTTTTAATTTTAATGTCTATTTATTTCTTTAAAAAAATTTTTAATGTTTATTTTTGACAGAGAGAGAGAGAGAGACAGAGCATGAGCGGGGGAGGGGCAGAGAGAGAGAGAGAGAGGGAGACAGAATCCGAAGCAGGCTCCAGGCTCTGAGCTGTCAGCACAGAGCCCAACGCGGGGCTCGAACTCACAAGCTGTTAGATTTACCTGAGCCGAAGTCAGACGCTCAACCGACTGAGCCACCCAGGCGCCCCTGTTCATTTATTTTCGAAAGAGAGATCACAGGTGTGCACATGTACAAGTGCAAGTAGGGGAGGGGCGGAGAGAGAGAGAGAGAGAGAGAGACAGAATCCCAAGCAGGCTCTGTGCTCCCAGTGCAGTGCCCAACATGGGGCTCCATCCCCACAAACTGTGAGATCATGACCAATCAAGATCAATATCCAATGAAGAGTTGGATATTTCACCAACTGAGACACCCAGGAGCCCCTTGGTGTGGTAGTTTTAATCTATGGCATTACTAGTATTTTGTGGCATTAGTAGTAACGTTAAAGTAGTACTGTGGTAGATATTCAAATATGGCAACAGCAGTATTTCTGGTCCTACATGATTTTCCAGAACCTTGTCACTCCTACAGTTTTAGAACGATCCTCACTCTCACACGCCTTTTACCTAAATTGGACTCTGTTTAAATAATTTATGAAGCATGCTTCTGTTTGAGGGGAAATTTTAAATTATATTATAAAGACTTTTTTATAATATGTAGTTTCATTATAGACGAGTTCTTGACCTCTGAACACACATCTTGTTCCTCTTTTTTTTTTTGTTTTTTTGTTTTTTTGTTACTTCTACTCCCAACCACGTTATTTCTAGATGAATAATGTAGCATTGGGATATGTTCTCTTCATCAGGAGAGATGTTATTTTTTTTATTTTTAAAGTTTATTTATTTATTTATTTTGAGAAATAGAGAAAGAGAGAGAGAGCACATGCCGGGAGGGGCTGTGAGAGAGGGGGAGAGAGAGAGGATCTCAAGTAGGTTCCGCGCTATCAGCACGGAGCCCAAGGCGGTGCTCAGACTCATGGACCGTGAGATCATAACCTGAGCTGAAATCAAGAGTCAGACGCTTAACTGACTGAGCCAACCTGACTCCCCCAAGAGAGACATTATTATACATGAGTAGAGAAAAGCTTACCAATCTAGGATGTAAGTATTCAATAACTTAAGATTTTGGAGTGATTTGCAACCTACTGTTGCCAATTCTTTCTTTAAAAGAATTCATAATCCAAGAAACCAGTTATATATTGGTATAGCCCTTTTGGAAAACAGCATAATATACACACCCTTTTATACAATAACCCCACTCTGATACATAATTCAACAAAATCAGAGATACATATATGAAGATTTCTTTGTAGCATTATCCACAACCCAGTGGGCATTTAGAAGTAACTTGAATAAAAATTTGGAATTCATTCAGTAAGCTACAAGCCTTTAAGATCACAGAATGTGACCATCAAATAGGTAATTATGAAGAATCTATAGAAATATGTAAGTATCTATACAACAATGGCTTAAATTAAGTGAGTGCTTATTCTGTGGCAGCCTCTGTTTTAAGTATTTTATAAATATGATTCATTAGAACTTCAAAACGTCCTCATGAAGTAATATTCTCTACATTATCCAGATGAGGCACAGAGATATAAATAACTTATCCAGGATCAAAGTGCTAGGCAGTGACAGGGCAAGGATTTGAAGCCAGAGAATGTAGTGTAAAATCCAAGTTTTTGACCACTATGTTATATACTCTTTGGTTTAAATTGTGCACACACACACACACACACACACACAGATAAGGATTGGAAGACAATAAAAACATTTGAAAAGTGATTATCTTAGGGTAGTGAGAATATTAATGCTTTTTCTAGATTGCCTATAATATACGAAATGATTTTTAAACACAAAAGAGAAGATGAAATTCAAAGAATTCGCTGGTTAAGAGTAAAAGTAAGCATAGGTTCATTCAAGAAAAACTGACATTGACTGCATAGGACATGAATTCTCAAATCCCATTTTGAGACTTATTACTTAAGCTACATCTGTTATTGCAGGTAAAATTTCCATTATTTGTAAGACCATGAAGAAATACTATTGCTAAATCTGTGTGTTCTATTCCTGTTATGAATTTTCAGACCAGGTAGCATATGGTGCATCTCTTAAAAAGTTTAACCTGAATTAGTTAGTCTATGTTCCCACCCCACCTCTTCTAACCCAAGAAATACTGTAAGTGTCTTTCTACCATTCAAATGTAAGACTAGATTCATATATTTTCATGGTAAAGGGACTGTAGAGAGCCAAATCCATGTTATTTTTCAAAAGTGTATTATGTAGAGCTCTCGTTATTTAAGACAGTCCTCTCTCTAACTACTAATAGAATACCCTAATGTCTTTCTGTAACAAGAAAGGCGAAGTTGTTTCTAACCACCATGTTGTTCAAAAGTCAAAGATGGCTTAAATTACTGTGTATTTTATTTTTGTTTTATTTTTTTATTAAAAAAATTTTTTTAACGTTTATTTCTTTTTGAGACAGAGAGAGACAGAGCATGAACGGGGGAGGGGGTCAGAGACAGGGAGACACAGAATCTGAAGCAGGCTCCAGGCTCTGAGCTGTCAGCGCAGAGCCCAACGCGGGGCTCGAACTCACGGACCGTGAGATCGTGACCTGAGCCGAAGTCGGCCGCTCAACTGACTGAGCCACCCCGGCGCCCCTTATTTTTGTTTTAAATAAACAGATACTTTGTTCATGGCCTAATTTTGAGATAATGCATATGAATTACTCAGAATACACTAGATTGCTTCATGGGAACAAATTAATTTAAAAATCCCAGAAGTTTAGACTTCTCCCTCTGGCCAAGATAGAGGCACAGGGACCAGACTTACCATCTCCTACCCCACTGGAAACAGTCAAAACAACTGGACAAATGATAAGAAACAATGGCTTGCAAGGCACTGGACAACAGACAGTTAAAGACAGTAAGACCTGAGAGATGGGAAACAAATGAGATGAGCCCCACTCTTGCTTCTAGCTTCCTGCCTTGAGAGTTCCTAGGCGACGGCACAGAGAGGCGGAACCTGGGCACCACCCAGTGGACTCCGAGTTGAGATGGAGCTGAAAGTGTGGGAAATCCAAGGTGGCTAGAGTCTGCAGAACAGAATACTGGAGAGGAAATCAAGCTTCATGACAAGAAATGCTGCAGATCGCCTAAAGGCCCCCCTCAAGAATTCAGGGTAATACTGATCTACACATGTGGGTTAAGGAAAGAATCATTCAAAGGTAAGAGTGGAAACAGGATCTGGTGCTCACAGAAGGACTAGAATAGTGCCTGATATGACCAGCCAGACTGGAAAACCTCTTATTCGTGAGGCACTGAGTAGAGTGCACAGAAGAGTCTTGTCTCAGCGGTGGGAGACGATCTCTGGATTAACATTGCTGTGGTCTCACCTAACAAAACTTTCATGCGACACTGAAAGAATCAAACAGTTACCAGGTAAGTATTCCATGACCGTGCTGGAGACTATTGTGTAGCTTTAAAAATAGCACATGAGAGTGGCTCTTTTTTTGGAATCGAACTAGCTTCTGGAGTATGACAGCATAATATCGGTAACTGTCATCACACATTTCTGGTTCCAATGGAGCCCCGGCCTGTCATTTGTTGAAAAATACCTGGCCTTCATGACTGTCCATCTACGCATTATCCCTCTCACTATTTTGTGGCTTTTTGATGGGATACTAAATGAAACAATATTTTTAAATACAACATGTCCCTCGATGTAATTTCTCTTCAGTCTGAGTGCTTCAATAAGTAAAGTTGAATGCCTTGAGTATGTGTTAAAGTAGGTTGATTTTTAATTAAAACTCATTCGAATATATGTGAAGATAGATAACTTTTCGTGAAAACCAGTTGCAAAGGTATGGTATCACTTGTAGGTGTGCAGGCTGGAAGTTGCAATTCATAGCTCCATTGTTCTTGAAATCTTAAAAGCAGCTTTGTATCCCTTAAGGGATCAAGAGAAAGAAGTATTTCCATATTACTCTCCCTAAAAAGGTCTCTGCTTAACTTAACATATTACAGAGAGAGTGAGTCCCCTGCTTTCATGGAAGAGTAATAATCTTGATTAATTATTAAAGAAATTCAAAGGAAAGGGACTAATATTTACTAGGAGCCTGCCCTCTGTAAATCATAGTGTGGATGCCAGTCATAACGCTTAAAAAGTAAAACCTATGATTTCATGAAGTTTTGGTGTGGGTAACTCAATACTGTGCTAAGAAGTTCCCATCCCTGAGTGCCTGGGTGGCTCAGTCGGTTGAGAGCCTGACTTCGGCTCAGGTCATGATCTCGTGGTTCTGGAGTTCAAGCCTCGTGTCGGGCTCTGTGCTGACAGCTCAGAGCCTGGAGGCTGCTTCGGATTCTGTCTCTGTCTCTGTCTCCGTCTCTCTGCCCCTCTCCACTCATGTTCTGTGTCTCAAAAATTAAAAAATGTTAAAAAAAAATGTTTAAGAAGTTCCCATCCCGAAGTAAGTACGTTTGGGGAAATAAAAAGTGAAGGAAATATAAGTATGTGTCATGTAAGCGATAATGCTGCTTCTTGCTTTGAGGACTTTTCAGCATCTCGAACTTAGTAATGAGAAATGTCTGTCTCTGGGTACACAATGAAAGGTGAAAGATTCCGTTGGTCGTATCTGTGAATAACTTGTCCTCCACCCTGTAGGCCAGTGAAGTACGTGCTCTCCTGAACCTTCCACTTCTCATACAGCAGCTTTGGTACCGTACAAAGATGGTCTCGACCTTATTGATATGTTTGAGAAGGCAGGAGGGTGGATGGAAAAAGATGTCCCGGAAACCCAAAGGAAGAAAAAACTCTTCTCTACATACAAGCTAGACTCTAAAGACGAATCAGGGAATCTATTATAAAGAAAACCCCGAGACAGAGGAGAAGCAGGAGAAAGTTTGGGAGGATATATGTTATATTAAAGTACCCAAGAAACTCGTCCTGTCCTAACTCCCTAGTGATTTCATTTATTTCTTTGTTAGATTCCCTTTGCTGATTATCTTGCAAAATTTCTATCAGTAAAAAAGGCAAAAACAGTGTCTGATATGTCAGATAAACTTCTTAACAATTCACAGCTATTAATCTCTCATGGTTTCAACTCTAGGGTAAGACTCCTTGCTTTATAAAACTTCACTGGATCTTGAGGGAAACTAAGACGGGGCAACTCATTGAATTTAGACAAAATAAAAGAAACTAGGCCTTCTGATCATCTGTTTAGCCCCTAAACTTCAGAATCTCAAGAGTACAAAGGGAGCCTGTTTTGTTTTCACATACTTGCTTTTTCCTCTTGAATACTTCTACTAGTGACCTGCTTATGGTGCAGAACCAAAAACAGGGCCTGAAATCTGACAAGTATGAATGTACTTGATGGGATCCATTTTGCACTCATTGGTGCAGATAATATCTTTGAGCATCTAATACTATCAGGTATTACACCAGAAATTCTGAAAAATGTATCTGTTATATTATTATGGGTTGATCCTTTAAAAGATTAGTAAAAATTTACACTCACTACCTATCATAAATATCTTTCTATGCAAAGTTGGAAAATTCTATTTAAACTCAAGAATTAGGAAATTTAAGTATTAAAATTATACATTAAACAGTTTAGATTAATTTTTTTCCAGAATTACATTTTTTAACAATAAAGTAAGAAAATAAGTAAAATTGCATAGCTATTTAAAGGAGCTTCTTCACAGAGCTTGAAAAGTTGTCTAGTGGGTACTTTTCATTTTACCTCAAGCTAGGATACATTAAAGTTCAGGTTAAAAAAAAAAAAGAAAAAAAAAGTTAGGTTATTTAAAATTCTCAGAACTCAGAAATGAGAATTTCAATTGCAGGTAACATAATGCAATTTTCTAATCCAATATTCTTCTTTGACATCTACCAATATTAACAGAAAATATAAATCATAAAAAAATTATCCTCAGTGGAACAAGAACATATCCACAATTCAAATGATAAACTATCATTAAAATATTGTCAAATATAGACCAAAATAAATGAGCTGATAAAGTTGACACACACCTCCTTTCAAAAACTTCAGTAGGTCACCTTAGTCCCTAAAGGTAAGAACACAATCTAAGCATGAATGTGTCATGGGAGGTGAGAGAACTATTCCCATAAAAGAGAAGTCGTTTGCCTATGGCTGTGTCCATTGTCTATGACTTTGTCCATTATGTCCATTATTCTAGCCTCAGTAAGCCACTAGGTGAGGGAGGGGGGGAAGATAAAGAAGGAAACAGAGATTTCTAATAAAACAAAGTAGACTGAATGCATGCACTTATATTTACTCCCTCCTGAAGCCCCATTAAATGACATAGGTGTTTTGAACAGGTATACACTCTATAAAAATTTTTGGAATAGGGTCAATAACAGATAAAGTGTTAGCAAGTGGGGACAATGAAAAGCAAGTGGCAGAATGGTAATTAACTAAAAAATTCATGGGGAAAGATGAAACCTGTGTGCCTGAACAGAAGGATGCCAATAAAGATTTTGGCTGCAGAAACCTTAGAAAGATTCAATAATTGGAGGCAATGAGCACCTCAGAAGGCAGGAATTGGTTGGGTTGAAAAGATGCAGTCTGGTTGAAATCTTTACAAGGTACAGCAAGACCCTTAAGTAGGATGAGCTTTACTTTCTGATGAAATTATTAGAGGGACTGTAACTTGCAAGACACTAGGTACAATGGAGATATGGAATGTTACCTCCAAATTTTTTACAAATGCAAATCATCAAGCTCTACCTACAGAATCAAAAAATCTGAGGGTGGTGCCTAGCAATTAGTGTTTTAACAAGCCCTCTAGATGATTCTGAGACACTCAGTTTGACTCCCAAACTCAGATTTGGGAACCACTGCTCTTGAATGCTTGGGTACCAACAGATCAGTCCACCATGAAGCACGCCATTTAGCTCTACTCCAGCATGCACAGTGAACTTCCAACATGCTTTTTTTTAAGAATCTCACATAGAAGAGATCACAAGATATCTAAGGAGGATCATGAAGAAGGAATACAGAAACTGAAACAAACAGGAGAAAAAAACAAAACAAACAAACCAAAAAAACAACAACAAAAAACAACCAAACAAAAAAACTCCAAAACCCCGAGATGTGTGATACTGAAGAGAGCAGAAGAAACTTCAAAAATTATAAATGATGTCTTCAGAAGGTTAAGGAAAGAGACTGAATTCATGAAACAAGAAACGATGTTAAAGACAAAGGAGCAACGGGAAAAAAAAGAAAGAGTTCTTTGGAAATGAACGTATGATTGCTAAAATTAAAAACAACAACAACAACCACAAAAAACCTCCGGAAGAGTTAT
Organism: Panthera uncia; assembly: GCF_023721935.1. Classification (NCBI taxonomy): domain Eukaryota; kingdom Metazoa; phylum Chordata; class Mammalia; order Carnivora; family Felidae; genus Panthera; species Panthera uncia. The sequence continues at coordinate 15,995,433 of NW_026057580.1, forward strand.
ATGCGGAGGTCATCCAAATTGAGATGATCCACTGTGTAGCCAACACGCACACAAAAAATAGCTGCACCAATTTGGAACTTGAAGTTTTAAAACAGTAGGGCTTGTTCAGAGAGGTGAAAAAAAGTTACATATAAAGCCTGGGGAATCAGAACAGCATCTGGTAACTGCAGCGGCCACACTGTGGAACATAGAAGACAATGGGAAAATGCCTTCAAATTTCAGAACGAAGTTTCTAAGTAAAGCTCAGCCAAACCATTAAGGTATAAGGTTGGAATAAAGATATTTTCAGATATACAAGATCTCAGAAATTTCTTTCCAAAGGTCGCTTACTGAGAATGTACTCCATGTAAAGAAGACACAAGATTTGGGAAGAAGGGCCACCATCATAGGACATGAAGGTAGGGGATCCTTGGGATCAAATCCATGGGAAGCCCTAAGGGTGACAACAGTACAGCAAACTTAGAGAGTGGTCAGTTGGCTGGCTCAGGAGAATAGAAGGCTCTAGAAGCAACATGTCTAGGAGGGAAAAATGGACCCAACCAATTAAAGAATTTTGACATGTTGGAAATCATACTAAATTTGGAAAGAATTAGCAATATTAACATAGAAAAACAAAGCAATTACTACCTTTAGGGGAAAAAAATGAACAGGTAAGAAATGTAATCATGGCTCCAGCACTGACCATTAATTTAATAAAAATGACTCTACAGCCATAATGAGAGGATATGGGGAGGGAAGTATGTATGGCTGAGGTGGTATAAGCGGGTAAATTCTCACATTCTATAATAGGAAGTCAGTAGACAAAGCACAATTGTTAAATCAATCATTAAACAGCAGAATAATTGTGTATGTATTCAGTGAAAAAGGCCTGGACTCCATTTAAATGTAGAAATGAAACTAACTAGATGGGAGCATAAGGGTCGTATGACAAAAAAAACTATACAATAACTAACAAAGGTCAGGAGATGGGAAAGAGGGAGCCATAAAGGAAATAAAATATGTTTATTTATTTAGAAGTGTTTCACTAGGGGAAGAAATAAGGGTGGCTAAAAAAGGGGAAACAAATATTTAAATGTGTTTTTTTTTTAATGTTGATTTTTGAGAGAGAGAGTCAAGGCGCGAGTGGGGTAGGAGCAGAGAGAGAGGGAGACACAGAATCCAAAGAAGACTCCAGCCTCTGAGCTGCCAGCATAGAGCGCGGTGCAGGGCTTGAACCCACGAACTGTGAGATCATGACCTGAGCAGAAGCTGGACGCTTAACTGACCTACCCACCCAGCTGATCCAGGAAACAAATATTTAACAAACTTTAATTCCTAATGTTTTGCATAATCTTTTTCTCTGATTGACAGAAATTCTAGAAATGGGTATCTCTTTAGCTTTTTGAACTTTGTATAAAATGCACCAAAATTTCAGCTCCAGAAATTCTTTCCCTTTTTAAAAATTTAAAGTTAATAAAATATAATCATTAGTAATAAAATACAGCATAATCTCATTTTGTTTTTTAATATATCCGTGTATTTCATCATCCATCCATCCATCCACCCACCCATCCTTATGTCTGCATAATTGCATTAGCACTATCTAGACCAAGCAAAGTTTACCAATTGTTAATGATGACTGTTCTGAGTAGTGAAGCTTGGAGTTATTTTTTACTCTTTGCTTTGTGCTTTTTGTATTGATTGGATTTTTGAAAAAAATAATAATGATGTCAGTACTAAGTCACCTTAGTTTTGAAATTTAAGGGATCTCTTTTAATGAATTTTAGTGCTGAAAAGTTGAATGATGTCACGCATTTTTATTATGCTTCTGTATTATAATCTCTCATTATATGATTTTAGCACCCTTATAATTAAACCACTTGTCTCATGTTGCTCTTCTCATTTACTAACTTTTTTTCTCCATGTAAACATCATTATATTATCCTTTTTATCCCTCTGAGTCATACAACTGTGCTTACTTTATATTTATACTTTTTATTTATAATCCTCTGCATCTTTTACATTTGAAATGGACACAAATGGGGCAGTCCCATTTTTGCCATGGATTTTTCCTGGATCCTGGAGAACAAAATTGTGAAAGATGAAGTTGTGGCTTTATCTGAGGTTTCTGTTTTTCTCGAAACATTAAAGAAGTACCCAAATATCAAGGAAAGGAAGTTTTTTTGCCTACTTTTACTGGTTGGAATTAAGAAGATAGGCACCACCTCCACCAAGGATGACAGTAAGAACAACCTAACAATAGTTGTAGCTGGTGACACAATCAAGACAGTATGCAAACATGTAGGAATGAGGGAGGGAGGCAGTTGGGCTAAGCCAATCAGAGCAGAAGCTGCTGGAGTTGGAAAGCATCTACTGGGGAAGGTATTAATCCTGCAGTTGCTGGATTGTGGGGAAACAGAAAAGGGTCTGCAGGGGGGCTTGACAACTGGAGATGATGGTGAGCATTCAGGAGGCTTAGGGCAGCAGTTTTATATCTGCGAGTGTAGAAATGTTCTAGTACTTGAATCACTATCAGTGATTAATCACTACAGTCAGTACTGTAGCCAAGGATGAAGACTGAACTTGGTTAGAGATTATTTGGGTTATAGAGTGAGTTTACACACACATTTATTCCCGAAGAACAAAGGCCAAGTTAAAGTCATGCTTTGAAGATCTCTAACACATCACTGCTTGAAATCTCACCATTATCAAAAACTTTGGGTTAAACATTGACATCTTTCTTTTTAAGATGAAAATATAGTTAACAAGTAGTAACATCAAAACTATTGTCAGCTGTTAACCCTGATGTGGAGTTCTCTCAAATTGCTAAGAACAGGATACCAAGAGAAGGGCAGTTTTGGAAGAGTGGGGAGACACAGGGAACAGTATAAGTAATGGGACCTTTTATGGGTGAGGTGATAACACACAACGAGAAGACAGAGAAGTAGAGGGTAGAAGAGAAGTAGTGCCAATCATGACAAGAGGTAAGTTAGGAGAAATGCCACAGATGACCATTGTCTACTTGTTAATTTTTCCCAGTCTCCATTCTGGAAAGAAAACAAGAAAGAAGTTGGCTCCAACATTTCATCTCATTTTTTAGCAGCAGGCAAATGGCTAACCCTTCTCTGTATCCTCTGTTCAGGAGCCAAGCTCCACTTTCTCCTTGATGTTTCCTACTGTATTTTGTTCTACTATGGGGCCCAATACATTCAGTGTAATAAAAACGTAGACTTTGGGAGCTAAACGAGTTCTAAGGGTTTAAAGATAAAACCATGTTTTGCTGATCTATGGCAAATAAACAGAGACCCTAATTCCCTAAATCCAGGATTTCTCAACCTTATCACTAGTAACATTTTGGTTGGACATTTCTTTGTCGTGGGGACCATCCTGTGCAACGTAGTGTTTATCAGCATCTCTGCTGCTACCCATCAGATGTCAGTAGCCTTCTTTCTGTAACAATAAGAAATAAGACATTGCTGACTATCCCTTGGGGGCAAAACTGCCCCTAGTTGAGAACAGTGCAATAACCTAAGAAAATATTTAATTTTGGAAGGCGTAGTGTTTTCATTTCTTGCGTATTTTCCTTTCTAATTATATTTTATGCAGGCTAATATTAACATTGACTTTTATTTGCTGACCACAAATTACTGGTGAGCAGGGGAGTTGGCCAATAAATGTACAACCAGCATCCAGAAATCAGTCTGGGATTTAGAACACTTTGTACTAAACCACAATTTTATAATCAAGCCGCGGCAGCATCATTCATTCATTCATTTTTCTCCAACAAGAATTTATCTACTACACACCATTCTAGATACTGGGGATTCAATATCCCCAGTATCAATCAACAAAGTTGATTCTGGGTCCTCATGGAACTTCTATTTCTGTGCCTGCACACAGATATTCCAGCAAAATTCTAAATATGCTCCGGCTGACATTTGACTTTTATGTCTCACTGTACCCAAATCAATTCTAAAATAACATTCAAGAATGTAGTTACTTGGGGTCATGCCACTAAAAATATGATTGGTGCTTGAAATGTCTTAAAATCGAATCAATTTTGTACCCACTTCCATTTCCAATTCCGGGCTGTCTTCACACTGAAATACACAAGGTTTCCAGAGTGCTTCGAGCTCTCTCTCACTCCATTATTTTGGTGCTTTCTGCTGCTGCTTTCAGGAATTTACTCCTCAACTCTCCTCCCTCAGCTCAGCTGTGCATTCTGCCTGGTCCATCATCACAACTATCCTTATTTGTCTCAACTCTTCTTGGAAGCTTCATCACCCCAAGGTTGGGTTACGCTTCCCCGCTGAAACTCCTTTAAAATTCTCTCTTGCCAAAGCATAAGAGACTCTTAAAAACTGAGAACAAACTGAAGGTTGATGGGGGGTAGGAGGGAGGGGAGGGTGGGTGATGGGTACTGAGGAGGGCACCTGTTGGGATGAGCACTGGGTGTTGTATGGAAACCAATTTGACAATACATTTCATATATTGAAAAAAAATAAAACAAAATTCTCTCTTAATTACATCATGGCTTTTGTACTTTGTGGTAATTATTTGCTTCTTGAAGGTATAGGATGTACCTTGTTAACTTTCTTACACTGAGTAAGTAGCATATCCGATTATCAGTGTAGTGTTATTGAATAAACAAATTCACGACTAATCCACTTGGAAAATGCTTCTTGGTATACATTCTAACATTTGTGACCCATTTTTTAGCTGAGGTAGGTGTTTGCCCTAACAATAAGATATCTCTTTGTTGCTTTATGCTAGTATTTTATATTATTCCCAACCTTCTTGGTTTCCACTGATTTCCCTGTTTTTATGACAGCTTGCCAGTTACTAATCTTGCCTTGCCTTTGGTGTATCTTTTTCACTCTGTGAGATTCATCTTGATTACTCTGCTCCCCCACCAGTCATGGAGGGGGGAGCAGAGACTCTCCCTGTCTCCCTTCCTCTACGTGTCCATTTATCACTGTTGTACCTATCTAGGCCTTTTCTTAACTGTTCATTCCTTAGTTAAACTAGTAATATTTCTCAGGTACCTATTATAAATTTGGCACGGTGCTTACTTAGCATTCTGCATACAAAGATAAACAAGAATACTCCTGCTCTTGGAAAGTGCATAGCGTACCATACGCTTCTTCAACTTTACAGAGACATCCTGGGCCATTTGTACACAAGATGGATGGTAGAGGGTATGGGTCATATTTTTGAGACTGATCCCCAAACAAGCCTTCTACTCCTCTATTCTCTGATCTCACATCTGTCCCCTTTCAGTCATCATTTCAGCTCTCGGATGCCTTATCTGTCCTGTCCTTCCAGGTAGAAAATACCATTTTGGGATTTTTACAGGCCATGCCACTCTCCAATTTCTTATGTTTCTCACTGGGATAAAGTACTTCCTGAAACTGCTATCCCATTTGATACACCTCACTCAGCTTATTGCTGGAGCCCCCAAGGCCTTGAAAAAAAAAAAGATCTTATTAGGTATGGTTCATTAGGGAATGAATGCTTTCTTGGCTACCTTTCAAGAGTGGGGTTAAAAACACAATTCCACCTTACCAGAGAAAAAGTGATGACTTCTTCAGGGACTTCTCAGCTCCCTGCTCCCATATGGGAAGTGAATTCTTTCTGGCTGAAAGTTTGCCAAACCCTCACTGCATCGATACCTCTAGAGGCATTTACATTGTAAAAGTAGATAACTACAAATTAATAATTCAAATAATATACCCCATTTAAAAATGGGAAAAGTATGAACTGTAATTCACAGAAGAAGAAATTTATATTACCAATGAGGAGATTAAAAAAGTTCAGCCTCTGATCAACAATTCTACTTCTGGGTGTTTATCCAAAGAAAATAAAAACACTGACTTGAAAACGCATCTGCATTCTCCATGTTCATTGCAGCATTATTTACTTACAACAGTCAAGATGTGGAAACACCTACATGTCCATCAACAAATGGATGAACAGCTAAAGAAAATATGGCATCACACACACACACACACACACACACACACAATGGACTATTATTCAGCTGCAAAAAAGACTGAAATTTTGTCATTTGTCAAAACATTGATGGACCTTGAAGGCATTATGCTAAGTAAATAAGTCAGACAGAGAAAGACAAATACAATATGACTTCTCTTTTATGTGGACTCTAAAAACAAAACCCATGAGTTCATAGATACACAGAACAGATTGGTGGTTGCCAGAGGCAGGGAGTGGGGGCGGGGGATAGGTGAAATAGGTGAAGGTGGTCAAAAGGTACAAAATTCCACTTGCAAAATAAATAAGTCACAGGAATATAATGTACAGCATGGTGACTACAGTTAATAACACTGTAAGGCATATTTGAAAGTTGCTAAGAAAGTAAATCTTAAAAGCTCTCATCACACATACCAAAAACTCTAGAACTACATGTGGTGATGGGTGCTAACTACAATTATTGTGGTGACCATTGTACAATATGTACAAATATCACATCATTATGTTGTGTATCTAACCTATAATATCATATGTCAATTATACCTTAATTTAAAAAAAAAGGAAAAAGGCTCAGCCTTATTGATAAGGATATACAAATAAAATAAAAATATAATAGCATTTCTTGCTTTTCATCTTATCATCATAAAGATGAAATTATCCACAATCGATGAGAGTTTGAGGAAACAGACACTGTAATGCTGACGATTAACATAATCTTGTTGAAAAGTAATCTGACAATGTTATTAAAAGCACATGTATCTTTTGACCTGGCAATTTCATGTTTAGGAATTTATCATAAGGAAACAGTTAGAGAGGTGAATAAAAATGCATGCCCAGTGATGGCCACAGTAGCATTTTATTAATTGAAATCATAGCGAAAATAATGCTGACCACGATAATAACATTCACCGAGGGCTTACTATGTGCCGGGCACTGTTCTCAACTCCATGAGGAACGTATTATTATTAGCTCCATTTTACCAATGAAGAAACTAAGTTGTAAAGACGTTAAGTAACTGTCCAAGCCCTCACAGATATTAAATGGTGATGCCAAGATTCCACCCCAAGTAACCCATTTCCAGACTCTATGTTCATAATCTCTAAAAAAATAGGTGCTGACAGTATTACCACACAGCCATATTTTAACTAACTTAAAACATTTGGTTACGTTGAAAGATATTCACAATATATTGATGATAAAACGGGCTAGAAAAACAAGTTTTACAGTCTGGTATCGGTTCTGTTAAGATCTGAGTATATCTACTGTGGTAGGTAGACTTTTAAGATGACTTCCAATAATCCCCACCTCCTGCTAGTCACACTCTTTTGTAATATGTCACCTTTGAGCGTAAATGTAGTGACTTACTTTTAATACATAGAATAAAGCAAAAGTGATGGAGTTCCAATTCTATAATTACAAAAGGCTATGACTCCCATCTTGCTCGTAGCCTCTTTTGTGGGGTTCCGTGAAGTACTGTTATTCTGAAGAATTCTATGAGACAAGGCAGTGAGAACAGTCTAGCCAGCAGCTAGTGAGGAGCTGAGACCCTCAACCCAACAGTCTTGAAGAAGTGGATCCTACCATCAACCACTGAATGAGTTTGGAAGGTTAAAAGCTAACTGCAACCTTATAAAAGAACATAAAGGGGAAGATCCAGCTAAGCCGTATCCAGGTTCCTGATGCTCATAAACTATTGATAATAATTGTTGCTCTTTTAAGCTGGTAAGTCTTGGGGTAATTTGTTATGCATCCGATAACAAAAACATATATTTATAGAATTTTACTGCATTATCTTTGAACAATATGATTATGATAATGAGAATGACATCTTTTCAATTCTGCTTCATTGCATACTTTGAAGTTTTTCTATGAGTAGCATATTTTATTTCTGTAACCAGAAAAAAACACCCTTATATTGAAGGAGAAGAAAGAGTAAAGTTAACAAAGTAAGTATCCTTTGGCTAATGGCTAATAATCTTAGAACTTCCATGCCCCCTCAAGTAACATGATGAAGCCTATGAGGGGAAAACTGCTTTGGCCCTCCACATTGAGAACAACCGTGTCATGTGACCTGGGGAACTTCCAAAACTACACCTTCCTTTACGTAATGAATTTACTGATAGAACTAGCAACAGGAAAATTAAGAAATGATTAAAGTTGGCCTCATTGCTGCCTCATCCCTCTTCCTCCTCTTCCTCTTCTTCCTTCTCTTTCTCTACCTCTTCTCTCTCTCCTCACCCCACCTCCTCCTTTCCTTCTTGTTTTTTTTTTTTCTTTTGAGTTTTTTTGCGTTTTGTAGACCCTCCTTTACTAATTCGGTTGGAGGCTTGGTGCCCTTATATTCCTTTCCGTTTCTGCTAATAAAATTCTACCACTGCTACTCCTACTGCTACTCACAGTTCTTTCTCTACTACCACCCCCCATACCTGTCCTCTACAGAGCACCAGTAAACTGCCAAGAAGCACTATGACTTGGTGGTCAAGAGCTTTCTGCTTGAGTGTCAACTTTGCCCTATCACTTAGTATGTCTTCTGGGAAAGTAACTTACACTCTCTATATTGCAATTCCATCGTATAAATATGAGGATCACAATAGTGTCTACTTCATAGTTTGAGTATTAAATCAGTTAATTCATTTAGAACAGTGGCACATAAAGGCTAAATAAATGTTAACATTCATTATGATTACTGATTTCGTATTCATGATTGACAGATTTCTAATCATGGTAATAATAGCTACCAGTTATTTAATCCTTCCTATTTTTCAGGCATTATGTTAAACACTTTACATACGATTTCTCATTTATCCCACACAATAATTATCACACTGTTATACACATTATTATCACAATGATGGCTAAGCTAACTAGGCCCAAGTAACGTTAGGTAACTCATCCAGCAAGAACAATGGGACAATAAAGTCAGGATTCAATACTGGATTTTTCCATGTTTCTTCAAGTGTGGGAGGTGTTACACCTAAAGGTGTACTTTAGGAAGTACACAGGCTCATCTATTTGTTGTTGTTGTGGCTGTATCAATATTCTAATGCACTTAGAAATAACCACAATATTCTATTCATGCTTACATTCTTATCACAAATATTAACATTGAGCTTATTAACATCAAAATATAAACTCTTATATAGATGGTAGTCAAAAACATTATCACCCAGTAAAAGAAGCCTTCTACCAAAAATGACTATATGAGTCTATTTCCATGAGGTTCTGGAAAAGGCAAAACAAATAAATGCTGAGATATAATTTGACTAGTTGTTATATCTGAGGGCTAAGTGTGGGGGTAAGGATTATGGGAAGGGATATGAGGGAATTTGCTGGGGAGATAAAATGTTGGGGTTAATTTTTTCTCAAAAGTTAATGAATAATATAACTAAGATTTGTGCATTTATTGTATATAAATTTTATCTCAACAGAAACAATAAACTGTAAACAACACTGAACTCTAGTAAATGACATGCACCCTTTAGGGATGAAGTATAAAATGCACCAAAAATAAGATGGTTGATATAGATAGAGGATGGATAGATAGGTGAATAGGTATGTGATAAAGAAGTGTGGTAAAGATCAATTATAAAATCTAGGTGGTAGGTATAGTTCTTTCACTTTTTTGGTATGTTTTCAAATGTTCATAATAAAAAAGTAGCAAAAAGTAAGCTCTTAATGACAGAAATGTGCAGGGTTTTTATTGCCTAGTAAGCAAAGTATGTTAGATATTCAAGAACTTCACTCTGTATTTCTAAATCTGTATGTGTGTGTATGTGTGTGTGTCTGCACAGATTTAGAAATATAGAGTGAAATATCTATCTATGGATATCTATAGATATATAGACATATTGGAGAAAAGAGTTATCTTTAAGTAAAGCACTATAGAAATCTAAAATCTTCTAAGTTCATATTTCCTATAAGTTTATAAAATCAATCACTACCATTTATATAATTCTCATGGCTGTATTTTTGAAAAGAATAAATGGAATTTTACTTATTAAATCTGCTCTCTTCCAGGAAGTACTATTATATTTAACACAATAGTCTTTTTTTTTTTTTCAGGTTGTAGAATTATCTGACAGGAAATTTAGGAACTGATTTTATTTTATTTTTTTATTATTTTTTTTCAATATATGAAATGTATTGTCAAATTGGTTTCCATACAACACCCAGTGCTCATCCCAAAAGGTGCCTCCTCAATACCCATCACCCACACTCCCCTCCCTCCCACCCCTCAGTTTGTTCTCAGTTTTTAACAGTCTCTTATGCTTTGGCTCTCTCCCACTCTAACCTCTTTTTTTTTTTTCCTTCCCCTCCCCCATGGGTGGATGGAACTGGAGAGTGTGATGCTAAGTGAAATAAGCCATACAGAGAAAGACAGATACCATATGGTTTCACTCTTATGTGGATCCTGAGAAACTTGACAATATTCTTGTTTATACTGACTTTTAAAATACACTGTATCTTTATCATTCTTCAACGTGGACACATCAATACACCTGATTCTTTTAGGACCAGACCAATTAGTGTATCTGCTTATATTCAACATATTCCATGCACAAAATCCAAAGTGTTTCCACACAATATCTTTACAAATCACATGCATGTTAAACCATGAAAGGTAAATAATTCTATTTTTATGTATAAAAAATTAAAACATGAAGGAAGATGATTTCCTACAGTACTTATATAGAATAAGGGTAAACCCATGATCCTTAGACCACAGAACTACATTTTTATATTCCTATGTTGGAATGCTACAATTTTTATTTATCACGGAAAAATCCATTGCATGGTATATTTGGATAGCTACATTCAAAACTTCATATTCCTTTCTTCTTTCTCTGTATTCTTAATCCCACTTAAAAAGTTTTAACCCTCATTTTTTCATAACTGCTCATCTTGCATAAAATTTAAAAATACCCTCTATTCTTCAGTGAATTTTCAAAGAAATGAGATTTGATTATATAAAGGATTATTTAAACATGTTTTACATACACTTGTCTCATATCAATGACAATTACTGAATTATTTTGGTAGCTGAGTGCAATGTCCTCATATTGTTTTCTTTAAATAAGTTCCTCAAAATAAATTACTAAACTTCAGGGGTGCCTGGGTGGCTCAGTTGGTTAAGTGTCCCACTTTTGATTTTGGCTCAGGTCATGATCTCATGGTTCATGAGACTGAGCCCTGTGTTGGGCTCTGTGCTGGCAGTGTGGAGCCTGCTTGGGATTCTGCCTCTACCTATCTGTTCCTTCCCCACTTGCTCTCTCTCTCTCTTTTTCTCAAAATAAATAAACATTAAAAAAAAATAAAAAAATAAATTACTAAACTTCATATGGAATTCTGTTTATGCCTATAAAGTTTGTAGATAACCTTCTAAGTAAAAATGATAAAAATTATGGAAATGAAAGTATTAGGTCACTATTTTTTTTTAATTTCATGTTTCAACAGTAAGCACTGTCTATGTATTGCCCACTATGAAAGACAAGAGGTACACATAATTCTTTCCTGCTCCCCAATTTTGCTATTATACTTTTTTTTTTTACATTTTTAAGATTTATAATAGTTTCATTCTATTCTATGTCTGTAATTCTCAGAATTGGTAATTTTGTTCTATATTTAAGTAGCTTTATCATGGTTTCTCCTTTCCGAGTTTTTATTTTGATTCCTTTTTTAAAATGACATTTTATAAAAGAGCTTCTTTTTTCGAGGGGACGTATGTGCTATATTCCCTGAGCTATTACACACAGGAGATCATCTATCTTTGTTCTTAATGCCTGAAGGACAATTGGGGTAATTATGAATATTTTATTTCTGTTCCATATTCCTCTATTTTTCCTCAATCACAGCTTATCATTATGTTGATGCTTTTGTCTCCATTTCAATCATCCTCTCTCTAATTACTTTCCTATTTTTGTTTTTTTTATTTCCTTTTGTATGATTTATTCAAGTCTGTGCTCTATGTTTCTAAATGTGTTTTCATTCTTTTATATTTTATATTTTGTTGCTTTCAAAGTAGCCCATCTCTCTGAAAATGGTTTGATTTATTTCCTTCAATTATTTTCCCCTGAGCTCTGCCAGTTTATTTTTCCTCTTTTTGCTGCCTCTTCAGTTTTTCTGTTTTCTTTTGTGTCTATTTTCCACATTTTTGTAATCCCTAGAAAAGTCATGGTGTTTGTATCTTCTATGGAGAATGTTTTGAGGTTTCTCCATTTTCTGGGATAAATTTCTCTTTGGGCAAACTTTTATAATCTTCAGTTTGCTTATACTCTTTCCTCCTTCATTTTGTGTGCTGGTGTCTCTCTAGTTATGGCACGCAGGTGATTCTGTCTGGAGCAGCTATTGCTGAATTCTGAGGGGACGGTAGCCAAAGGGAGGTGGGTTTGCCTTCAAGTTTCCGTTTGGGTTGGCCATCTGAGAATCACCCTCACAGAATCCTCCGCATCCTCTATCCTGGTCATGCATCTCCATTTAGCTTTGACATTCAAGAATAGCGCTATAAATTGTCAATAAATGCGTTATTGGAAACATATTTGCATGAGTAATGTTTCTCAATAAATATATTTAGACATTGATAATTACGATTGATTTCATCATTAATGATGGCTGCAAAAATTCAAGGATTCCTGCTTTTCTGTATATGAAATTAAATATTAGATATATTTATTTAAGGGTAACTTTATATTAAACATAATTCTTTCAGATAGGAAAGTCTATTTCATATAAAGGTTCAGTGCAGAACAATAAATACTCGAAGAAAGTACATATATGAGTACGGTTTCACAAGCTATTTGCCAATGATTATGCATCCAAAAGGAAAATAGGGGCGCTTGGGTGGCTCAGCTGGTTAAGCGTCGGACTCTTGATCTTGGCTCAGGTCATGATCTCACAATTTGTGAGTTTGAGCCCAGTGTCAGGTTCTGTGCTGGTGGCGTGGAGCCCGCTTGGGATTCTGTCTCCCTCTCTCTCTGCCCTTCCCCTGCTCACTCTTGATCTCTCTTTCAAAATAAATAAAAAATAAAAACTTAAAAAAAAGGAAAATGTTAGTATGATTTCATATTAATATTATAATATATGCGATCGTGTTGTGTATGATTAAATACCACAAATAGGATTTAGTGTATAGCTTAGGACACAGGTAATTTGTCAGAATTGCACCCATGATCTAAAATAAAATAAATGTGCAATATAACTTAAGTTGGAGAAATTTCAAATGTAGGGAAAACAATTACATAATTTATAAATCAGGATTTTCTTTAAGCTTGTGACTAAAGGCAAATTTTCGTATCTTCTCTTATGGTAGCTTTTCCCTATGACTTTAATATGAGTATAGGGTTAACTCAGTTCTTTGCAATGTATAATGTATGATATGGGAATTATATATTGTAAATGTATAATATGGAATTTCAAACAAAGTTTGGCCATTTCAATACATTTTCATTTATTTATGAGAACTGAGTTTTATTCGTAAAGCATAATGTATCTTTTCATACGACTCTTTGGAATTATTCTCAGAACCTTCTTATTGACTACTGCCTTCTTTACGTATGCTCCTAATTTTAGTGCTTCTTCAAACTGATATAGTTAAAAGAATTATCATGCTGATAGGATAGGCTCTTTATGCCTTAAGTAAAAATTGCAAAAGGGCACATGGCACGAAACAAAGAACATTTTAAAAACCTATAAATGGTACAAGGACGGACATCAGGACATATGGAACTGAGTGGAATAACTAGCTAGAATGGTCTAATATTTTTGGATAGTAATAAAATGATTAGCAGTAACAAAGCGTATGCATAGATAACAAGGCACTGTGTGAAAGCCACTTATTTAGTCAAAATATTTTTAGCATTATAAAGTTAGAAATATGTAAAAGTAGAGGAAGAATAATTTATGATATAATTATTCCCATTCAACTTTCTCATCTTAGAAGAAATCCTTCATTTAATGGAGGGTGAAAAAACTAGTTTTAATTAAGTAAGAGTCATGCTGATTCAATTGCTATTTATGTTGTATATCCATATTCAGATAACTTTTTATTGCTGGGCTCTATTTTTCACTGTTCACTTAAGACATAGAAAGCCTAACATTTCAAAGATTTTCATTCAAATACATTGATATTTTTAGTAATATGCATGGAGTCTATATTGCCAAAAAACCCTGTGATGACATTATTTTATACTGAAGTGAGTTTTTTCTTTTTCAAATGTTGTTTGCTTTTTTGGCTTGTTTGGTTTTTCAGTATCCAAAGTATTTCTGAATAGAGGCCAAATCAGCCATGCATCATGGTATAAATTTCAGTCTATATTGAAGTGGGTAATTGAATGTGTGTATGTGTATATAATTAATGTATTAAAATCATTTAATATTACATATATTTTTCCTTTTCTCTGATGGCACGGATGTCGGCGTTTTGAGAGAATCTAGTAGACAGTATTAATTTTGTTTACAGAACTCAATCAGTCTGATAGCTACCCACAAAGACACGGAGAGTCAATATGCTTAGTGGAGAGCTTTGGTGAGCCAGAGTTCCTGTGTTTATGCTGAAGCACCTTCACATATTAGCCGATAGGACCTTTGGCCAATTATTAAAACTCTCAGTGTTTTGATCTATAAAAAAAAAGTTCCTTTAATGGGTTATCGGGAGGATTTAAGTACATTAAACCTGTAAATTACTATCATGGGGACATTCTAAGGTGCTGAATACAGTTTAATTATTATTCGATCCCTTTTGTTCATTTTCCTGGCTCCCTGACCATGCAGTTTGGCTTGCAGAAGTGTCTTACATGGGTAATGCATTTTTCAACACTAAATTTCGATGCTTTTTGGCAGTGTATATATCCTATAATGACAAATCCTCAGCATTCTCTACTTTCCTATATCTACTGCACATACCAAGGGTAAGCAGCCTTTCTATGAGGCATTTGAGTTCAGAGTCTCTGGTAAAAGGATTTATATGTGCTGCTCTTAACTGTCTTCACCTGATTTCCAAGAATTTCTTTATACCCTACCATTCTCAGATCATTCGATCCCATTTTCTCTCAACCTGGTCTAATCAAATTAGAACCCAGAGTACTCCAAGGAATGATATTTTGGAACTGTAAGCTCTAAGAAGCGCCATAAACATTATTTGTTTCCTTTCATAATGGATATCCAGTTGTAGGCTAAGATCACCAAAATAGTTTAGTAATACAGTGGTTAGTATCCTCTCAACCTTCTGCATAAGAATAAGTCCTTGCAAAGGAAAATCATTGGTTTAAGTTCATACTTTATACTGGAAATGTGGTGGTGTCACACTCTGGATAAAGCCCTTTTTTTCTTAAGTTTATTTATTTATTTATTTATTTATTTATTTATTTTGAGAGAGAGAGAAGAGAGAGGGAGAAAGGCAGAATCCCAAGCAAACTCTGAGCTATCAGCACAGAGCCTGACATGGGGCTCTATCCCATGAACCATGAGATTATGACCTGAGCCAAAATCAAGAGTTGGATGCTTAAGTGACTAAGCCACCCAGGCACCTGGATAAATCATTCTATCGCACCTTGCATTCTGAAGAATTTTGCTTCTACATTCAAATTAAAGTCCTCATAGTTGTAAACACTTCCCTTTCAGAAGGAAATGCCAATGTTTCCAAGCAAAAGTAGTAATTGGTCTGTAGTAAAAGAAAGTTAGAAAACGTTTGTATTTAAATATTATCTATTGAATTGGAAATTTAAGATAATAAGCAAATTGCTACCTAAGAAATTATGTGAGAAGCAAATCTGGATCAGAAGATAGTTAATATGAATATTAAATATACAACACATACATATCAAGCAAATATTCAAATGATGATGGCTTAAATACTGCCCAGAATAATATCCAGGAATTAAATGTGCTACAGCAGCTGCTTCTGATTCCTCATTTTACAGGATGGTTATTCAGATTAACCTACTAGCTGAAAATTAGAAAATAATGGATAAAAAATAAAGCTCTTCATCTGAAAAATCAATGAACAGCCACAAATATAATGGAGAACCTTAAGGACAAATTTTGGGGGCCATACTGAACCTAAAGTAATAAGCAGAAATTCATAGGGATTCCATTTCTTCCTTGAGGGTTTTATTTAATTATTATTAATATTTTTTTTTTACAGTACTGCACCCTTGGGCTTCAAGTCAGCAGCCTGAAAGGATGAGAGGAGACAGAGGTCTGCTCCATGGGCTAGGAAAGGTGAGATGTCTTACTGAGACACCTTCTTCACCTCAAGCTGGGACCTCAGAGGCCACAGATTCAGAGCAGTGATACACCAGAACTAACCCCCACCTCTCAGTTCAAGTCACAGAACATTTTAGAGAAGCCTTTATCTGTGCTGAGCACAGCAGAAGAAAAAATAAAAGGGAAAAAGTATCTTAAAAGTTGTGTGTATGGGCACCTGGGTGGCTCAGTCGGTTAAGCTTCTGACTCTTGATTTTGGCTGAGGTCATGATCTCAGTTTGTGGTATTGAGCACCAAGTTGGGCTTTGCAGTGACAGCACGAAACCTTTGGGATTCATTTGGGATTCTCTCTCTCTCTCTCTCTCTCTCTCTCAAAATAAATAAATAAACCTTAAAAAAAATAGTGTGTTTAATGGATGGGTCTTTGTGTACATTTACAGACTGGACATCATAGTCTGGGTACAGCAGGGAACGTTAGGCTATGAATTACATTTGAGATGGTTTCCAATTACTAGTGTCCTCAGGTGCCAGACAGAGACAAATAACCACAGAGACCTTTTAGAAGAAAGAATACCATCATAGGAATCTGAAAACACCCATGATTTTTTTTTTCAAGAATCTTGCCTACCACACACTCATACAACTAGGCACACAAGAAAACAAGGTGATTGATTTAAGACCTGTACAAATAACAGACAGCAGAAGAGGGATAGAGACCTCAGATAATAGAATGTTTATAAAAAGTTTAGATTATGCTTCCTGTGTTAAAATGTATATGGTCTTGAAAGTATATTCAGATAACAGTAAACAGCTGTAGACAATAGGAGACTCAAAAAAGAATTAAATCGAACTTTTAGACATTTAGAAAAATCTAATACTAAACATTAAAAAAATTAATGGGTATCTTAGAAATAGCTTAGGTGCAGTGTTTTAGTCCACTGAGGCCACTATCACAAAAAATACCATAAGCTGGATGGCTTATAAGCCACAAACATTTATTTCTTATAGCTCCGGAGGTGGGGAAGTCCAAGATCATGGCACTGGCACATTGGGTGTCTGGTGAGAACCACTTCCTGGTTCACAGGTGGCCCCTTTTCATTGTGTTCCTCACATGATAGAGGGGATGAATAAGTTCTCTGAGGTGTCTGTGATAAGGGAACTAATAGCAACCATGAGGACCCTGCCTCCTACCCCTGGTAATAATGGTAACATTGACCATTACTGTGGGGGTTAAGATGTCAATATATGAATTAGCAGGGACACAAACATTCAGACCAAGCATTCAGCAAAAGGGAACATTAGTAAACTGTCTTATCAAACAGAGGACAATATTTAGAATGTAGCACAGAGAGACAAAGGGAAAATACAAAAAGGAAGGCGAGGGACATGCCAATTATAACATATGTTTGTGGAGTTCAAGAGAAAGAAAAAAGAATAAAATAAAAATAGTATTTAAGTAGATAAAGGCTGACAGGTTTTCAGAATCTATGAAAGACAGTAATCCATGAAATCATGAGGTTCAGTAAATTGTCAGTGGGATAAATACAAAGAAAGCCACATATTGACATATCTGAGTGAAACTGTAGAAAACCAAAGACAACAAAATCTTAAAAGCAGTGAAGGGAAAAAAAACAATGGAGTAAAGATGATGGAGAATCATCATTTTCAGTGTAATGCAACAACTTCATACCCAGCAAAAATAACTTTCAAATATGAGGGGGAAAACAAAAAACTGAGAGAGTGTTTCTACCAATAGAACATCTCTCAATGCATTAAGCAATTTCTGTTAGAAAGAAGAAAGGGATTTCAGATTAAAAAAAAATTAAGATGCAAGAAGAAACAATAATAATAAAATAGCAGGTAAGTATGTGGATAAAAGTAAAAGACCATGAACTATATAAAGAAAAAATGATAATGTCCAGTGAGTTTACATACTAGCATCAAAGTTAAAGTGCTGGACAGCAATAACATGTAAGTTAGGAGGGGTCTCAATAGTGTTCATGTGATCTCCTTTTTTATATAAGGAAGACAAATGAAGCCATTGATAAATTTTACATTTTGGTAAATGAAGTATGACTATACTATGATTTCTAGAGGAATCACAATATTAGAAGCATACATTTAACTTTCAAAGTGGCAAGCGGAATGAAATGAAGTAATAAAATATATTAATTCATTCCAAAAGGTGGTCAAAAAGGGAGCAAATATATATATATATATATATGGGTAGAAACATATGGGCCATATGGGACAAATATAAAACACAAATAAAATGGTAGATTTAAACCTGAAAATTTCTGAAATTGACTGAAGGGACTAAGTTCTCCAGCTAAAGGACAAAAACCGTTAAGCTGAAGAATATCCACATTTAACTATATGCAATTTACAAGACACATGAGGAAGTCTGAAAAAAACAGAAATGATGATACTGAAAGAATAGAAAAACATATGTAACAAATATGAGCAAAAGATTCTGATGAGCTATCTTAATATCAGAAAATAGGCTTTAAAGCAAAAACCATTTCTAGGGATGGAAAATCAGCTCATACTGATAAAATATCTGGTTCACCAAGAATATACAATAATATATATTTGTATGCACATTGTAACATAGGTGAAACCAAAAAGAAAAGCTAAGAGCTCATTACCTTAAAAGTCAGGATAATGGTTATAAGGTGGGGTACGAGTGATTAAAAAGAGAAACTCAAGAGGCTTTTGGAATGCTAGTTTTTAATCTGAGCAGTAATCACACCAGTGTTAACATATAACTGTTAGAAAAAACAGTACATATACAGGTTTATATAATTTCTCCATATATGGAAATTCCTGATTTATTAAATGAAAAAGCAGACTGCGGGGCACCTGGCTGGCTCAGTCAGAAGAGCATGTGACTCTTGATCTCAGGATCATGAGTTTGAGCCCTACGCTGGGTATACAGATTACTTAAATGAATAAAGAAGAAGAGGAAGAAGAAAAGCAGGCTGCATGACAATATATAGAGAGATGTTTTGTTTTATAAATCTACATATTTATCTACCTATAGACACAGAGATATAGTCAAAGGTATAGTTGAAGTTTTTATCAGTTATCTCTGGATGGTGGTTGTACACTTTCTTTCTCTTTTCCTATAATATGCATTGTTTTTGCAATAAGGAAAAATGAATAAAAAAAAAGTTACCACTCAGGAATATTAAGTAACGTCTCTAGAGAGAAGAGAGGTTGGTAGAAGGATGTGTATCAACCTTGAAAATGGAAAATGAATAGCTTTGTGGAAAATGAGACATAGATGCTCAATGAGAAGGAAATACTTGGAAAGCAGCAATACTGAAAAGGACTTTAGGATGAGTATGGACAGCAAATTAGATAGAAGCTTGCAGTGTAATGTGCCAGGAATGAGCGCCAATGCTATTTTCAGTTGCAAAAGCACAAGCACCATGGCACAAAACAAGGACAGGAAGCCTCTTTTTATATATATTTGGAAAATCTGACTATAAGGCAACAATTCTATATCAAGCTACTTTTAGCTTAGACTAGGTACAAGGAAGAAAATAGCCACCATGACCTAAAAATGATCACAGTGATATGGAACTCTCCAATGAAATAATTTCTCATTCTTGCTTCATAGAGGGCAAAGCCTCTATTAATGCCAGCCCCAAGTTTTACCAAGGTAAAAACATGTATGTTTGAAAATTCTTCTTTAGGGTCTTTCTTAAAAGAGACATATCAAAATAGCCATGAAAGATATAAAAATAAATCTGCATGGGAAACTCGTATGCCTCAAGACTTCAACTTGTTGGAGAAAGCAAAGTACAAGAATTACAAAAGTAGGAGAAATGAATCGTGACACAAGACTGGCATTTAAATGGAGATACAATGCACACTCACTGTCCAAAGGAAATTGTGAGGTTAAGATGTCCAAAAGGGCCAAATATGGCAGATATCTAGCTATCTAATGATAACCAAGTTCAGATGGGCAACGCAGACTGCTCCTAGATCCACTGATGGTCAGGAATTGGTTGGTAGAGAGTAAAATCCAGTACCCTTGAAGAAGACGATTTGTTGGCAAGAATTAGCCAGCAAATTAAGGGAAGCAGATGGACTTCAGGGCAGGACTTCAGATCCAGCAAGATACTGGATGGCTGTATGATATCTAGCAAGAGGCGGAGAAGCTCGGAAGGACATAGCAATCCCTTAGACAGTATAAATACAAAAACCTTAATAGAGACTTACTTACAAACCTATGGGCAGAGCCAAAAACCAGGGATGTTGAGGTATCTAGAGACGATCACGAGCAGGAAGTTGTTATTACTTTTAAGCCTAAAGGAATAAAGGGAGGAAATTGTACTACCGGGGTCTAGTAACAGTTGTAGATATGGAGTGGCTGCCTGTCGGAGGATGAAGTTTTCAGAGAAATACTGTCAAAGCAGAGAAGGAAGAAGGAAAGAAAGACCTTGACCTCTTTCTCTTTCTGCCCTACTATCTCCTGGTGATGCCTCTTACTGGCCAAACTCAACACAAAGCAAGGTGCCAAGGGAGCCGTGGTGGAGCAATCTACAAAAATTAGCCTTCTAGAACAAAGATCAAAGAAGAGAAGGATAGAGAAGAAAATGTGTTGGTGATGATAGGGAGGGAAAACAGAAAGTAACCAGCACAAGTGCTATGTGAGGAACCCAGGGTGGTGGCCAGTTATATACAGGGGCCAATATGGCAGAGCTGGCCTTCACTGAGTCAGTCCAAAAATAATTTTAAATTACTTCCTATATTGTGGTAGGCCCATTACTAGTTGCTGAAGATAAAAACAGTAAGTTGATCCTTTCTTTTAAAAAAAAATTTTTTTTTAAATTTTTAAAATTTAAATTTTAAAACATAAAAAAATTTTTAATGTTTATTTATTTTTGAGAGAGATAGAGACAGGGCAAAAGTGGGGGAGGGGCAGAGAGAGAGAGGGAGACACAGACTCCAAAGCAGGCTCCAGGCTCTGAGCTGTCAGCACACAGACCGACACGGGGCTCGAACCCACGAGCCACGAGATCACGACCTGAGCTGAAGTCGGATGCTTACACGACTGAGCCACCCAGGAGCCCCAGATCCTTTCTCTCTTTTTTAAAGTTCATTTATTTACTTTAAGAGAGAGAGAGAGAGAGAGAGAGAGAGAGAGAGAACATGTGTGCATGCACACGTGGTAGGGGCAGAGAAAGAGAGAGAGGGAGAGAGAAAAGAGAATCCCAAGCAGGCTCTGCACCATTAGCACAGAGCCCGATGAGGGGCGCAAACTTATGAACCATGAGACCATGACTTGAGCCAAAATCAAGAGTCAGACATTTACCTGAGCCACCCAGGCATCCTGAAGTTGAAACTTTTCTAATGAAGTCTTTGCAGTCTAGTACAGAATTGAAGACAAGCATGTAAACAAGGGCACAGAGAAGGCAAAAAAGAAAACCAGTCATTCTTGGGTTTGGAAGTCAGTAAAAAATGCCATAGAGCAACAAACATTAAAGGCTTGAAATTCAGAACAAGGGAGATATAGAAAGAAATTTCTGGAGAAAGGAACATCATGAGACAGCAAATGGCCTTGTGTGTTTGGATATATAACAGTTTCATTTTGGTCAGAGAAAACAATGTGAAGAGATTGGAATTGGAAGTTCATAGAGACGAAGCCCATGGACTTCCTTTGACAGACATCTCTCCCTTGGCCAGACTGCTCTAGAAACACAACAGTGCTAAGCTATGCAAGTAACCAATGGTATATTGGTAATGGTGTTTGAGTAGGATGAAAGAATAAAGGAATTTTCACATAATGTGCTACTGATTTAGGGTTTTCATCTTTCAGGATAAGATTAGGAAGAATTAGCAGAATGGGCAAAGGGATAAACAGACTGGAATAAATAACACAACCAAAAAGAAAAATATCATAGAAAGTTCCCAGTGGAAACAGAAGGGATGAACCTCAAATACTTGGAAAACATAAAAAGATGGGGACTGTCTGAGGATTAAACTCATTTGATCAATAAATAATCTAAGGAGAAAGAATGTCTTCTAGTCCCAGCAGAAACACTATTGACTTAGTACATTTATTAACATAGTCAGTGATATGGAGTCATTGTATAGATAAAGCTTATCAACCAAAGGAGATAGCCAGCATAGAATGATAACATCTAACAATGAATCTGTATTGTGTACATAAAACTTTTCAGGCAAGAAAGACACCAAATCTGGAAGGACAGAGTGGGCAATTTGGCAGCATTCAAACTCATCAGATATCATTGTTTTTTCATTTATGCTCATCACGAAGCCTTTTGAGTAATAATTGGTCTTTTTCATATATCTTAAGAAAGCCTTGTTATGTGGTATACTAGACCATTTTTTGGAAAGGTTACCAGAACAGAGCTGTTGGCCATTATCTCTTTCCAACTTAGTAAATGGGATCCTTTCTTTGAGAGTCTAGTTTGCCACTATGCCTTTACGATACAATTTTTTGACCTGTAAGACAGACAGTCTAACCTAACCCTAGGATACAGTGAAATTACAAATAATTCTACCCTTTGGAGTCTCTTTGCAGTCTTGCTCAGTTTCCTCTGGCAACCATGAAACCTCATTGCCTCCATCCCTTTGGATTTTCTGTATCTTAAAAATAGGTTAACTTGTCTACAGGAGCGAATGTTAAAGTCTTAAGTTGAAATCACACTTCTAGAAATATTTCAATAAAATAACTACAGCAAGCATGTAGATATAACAGTTGATCAAAGCACAGCCACCCAGGCTGTAAAATAAATTTAGTTCATCTCAAGTTCAGTTTCTGCCTTCCATTACGTTATGAAGGAGGAGAATGGTAGAGAACTGGCAGTTTTCAAACATTTGTTGGTTTGTTTTTTGATCCACAGGAATTTCTCCACAAACTAAATCTTTATGGTAACTTGTCATGTAAAAAATACCAGAGTGAAATTCATGGGCAGAAGCAGAGAGGAACAGCCAGAAATTCTGCTGGCTCAATTCTTTCCAAGGCCCATAGTCCTAATGTCTCCCAAGGAGTCCTCGGGGCTCAGTTTGAGAACAGACAACAGGGTCAAGGAAGCTGGGAGAAAAAAAATTAAGTAATACAGGTTTTGATCTTGGCTTCAAAACATACTTGAGAATCGTTCTGGTGACTTTATTTCCTTATTTAGTAGAAACAGGTGCCCACGTATCTCTGGAAAAATAAGGAAGTCATCTTTATGATAAAATGGCCATGGGAATATTTTTAGGTTGCATGAAGCACCCAAACAAATAATAAAACATTTAGACTAAACTCTTATATTTGGAGATCCAAAAATCCCTTCATTACATAACCATTTTCAATGGCTTTGTTTAAAGATCATTATTCCCAGAATTTTAAAAGAACACATGGAATTTCATACATAGATATCCATTTCTAAAACAATTAAGCTTTATCTTTGCTGTGAGCTAGGAATTAAAGTCATTCATTCAAGAAATAATTATTGAGCACTTATTATTTCTGAAACATTGTGCCAACACAGTCAAGTATATGAAGTTGCCCTGACCCTTGACCAACACAGTGGAAAGGAAGGGAAAGGGGACAGAGTTATAGAGTGAATCCATTACTTTATTGTTGAGTGTTATAATGAGTCCTTATTATAGTCATCACAGTCACTCCCAAAAATCTACAAATTAGGTGCCTTTAGTAGTCTTTCTTTGTGTCCGTATAGGTGATCTCCACTGGTTTTCATTCAGTGAAATGAGCCATCTAATGTGTTTCTCCCATCTCCTTTCCCCACCCCCCCACCCCCGCTAAAAAGTAGCTTAACCTGTGAAAATTAGTAATGGGAAACCCCACTAAAATGGAGTCAGAAGGTTTCCGCGAGGAGAGCTCTCAAACCTTGCTATTCTTAGTCAATTGCAGACCCAAGAGGAAGAAGTGGACTTGACTATGCACATGGACACAACTTTACTATCCCAGCTAAAGAAAGAAATGCTTTCCTTATCTGCCCCTCTGCCATAGCTAAGCCAATGAAAAGTCACCATGCCTTCAACTCCTAGTTTACTCCAATGGAGTGTAGTTTATAACAGCCTTCCCAACTTACAATTTTCTCCTTCAGGAGCATACCTTTCCTTTGTTTCCAGGATTTGTCTATGGTTTTGCCATAGGTTGTTTGTCCAGGATTACAATTCTCTTTTATTCCTGAATAAGCCCATCCATTGCTGGTAAGATAAATAGTAGTTTTTCTTTTTTAAGGCTGAAAAACCTATTCTTATACACACTTCTTTCTGACAAAATTGTCTCCTTTTTTTGGTGTATATCATTGACTATTATGGTTATACTCCATGCTTTTTATTATGTGTTCTCAAATACCATTAGTAAATTTTCTTAACTAATACTTTACTGATTTATATTATTAAATACAATATTTAATTTAGGATGGAGGCATCTAGGTGGCTCAGTTGGTTAAGTGTCTCACTCTTGATTTCTGCTCAGGTCATGATCTCACGGTTGGTAGGATAGAACCCCACGTTGGGCTCTGTCCTGATAGCATGGAGCCTGCTTGGGATTCTCTCTCTCCCTCTCCCCCACTCACTCTCTCTATCTGTCTAACTCAAAATAAAGAAATAAACTTTAAAAAATATTTAATTTAGGATGTAAACAATTACTGGAAATATCACTGGCCAGGACATAGTCTTATTTGATTTAGGCCAAGTCAGGAAGCACTAGAAAAAAATGGCAGCATCTTCTTCATATTAAATTCAAACTCAGCATTATAATTTCTCTAAAGGTACACAGTAGGATCTAGAAGATGAAGCCCAAATAACAGTTTTGCCTTGGTCTGGGTGAAGGCATTGCTCTGTCATTACAAAAGAAATCAGCCACTATGACACATATATTGGATGCATACATAAACCATAGTGTTCCAGGAAGGCAGGTGGGAATCAATGCATAGGAATTCTTCAATTCTTAGAAGCCAAAGGTCACCACTAGCATCCTCAAATCAATACAGGAATTATCTCATCCTTCTCTGCTAATTGTATTTTTTTGTTAGATGCCTGGGTATGAAAATACTGGCTTGGAAAAGAATTGAATCCAGAAGGTAAGTGTCCAGTTTTTAAATGATTTTCTTTTTCCTGGATAGGGCTTGGTTTTTCCTCAGAAAAGTAATGGCATAAGCCTTAATGCATTTCCACCATTCAAGTTTCGAGTTAAATTGCAGCATTTACCCTGAAACAGCACTGCAGAAAATCCCAATCTGGTTGGTAACCGCAGCTTTCAGGCACTAGGGATATTTTTTTCTTGGAATGTTTTGACATGACAGTTAAGTCAACTTCAGTTAATGAGGATCGTTCAGATTGCTTGTGATAGAGATGCATTTGAGGAAGGCTTTGGAAGTCCATGCTGGAGAAGCGATAGTACCTGACATAGTAATAGTTCTACCATGTGCTGAATAAATTTATCTTTCACAATTCCCTAGCTGCTTAATTACTCAAGACTGATTGCTACCTGATTCAAGAGGTAAAAAGCAAGAGCAGAGTGGATTAAGCAGCATGAGGTATATTTACAAATCTTTCCATTTTAAATGTCTAAACTAGCATCAGCTACCCTTGAGATAAACAGTATCACCAAAATGAGTCCATATGCTTCCACCCTGAGTAAAATTGTGTTATATAATAGTACTCTTCCTCATTCCAAACCTCCATCTATCACTGGAGGAAGCTTGTTTGCAGTAAAAAGTGCAATATGGAGGTGGATTCCAAAGAAAATGTAGAATCTTAAGGAGTCAGGATATAATTACTACTAATGTTGGACAGTGCTATACAATAAAAAGTACATGCTACCTGAAATGCTTGGCATAAAATTCAACTTCTAACTTGTTATGCCAAAAATCTGTTCCCTTCCTGCCTCCTTTAAAAGGTCTGCAAAAACCAGCTAGTGAGACGATGTTTTAACTTATTAGAAACTTACGTCTCAGGAAATCCATCTCAAAGCTACAAAAGAACAGACATCAATATAAGAAAACCAGAACTAAAGAAAAACAGAAGAAAAATAGGGACATTAAGATACCCAAACTAAAAACAGCCAAGAGTTCAGACTTTTCTTCCTCTATGAACGTTAACGGCCACAAGAGTCATCGATAAGTCGATGTTTGCAAAATGCCTACTATGGGCACTTTGGAGTAGACATTAGAAAAGATGCCAAGTAGACCCAGTCTAGCCCCCAGTGAACCCCAAACCCAGAAAATAACATGCCATACAGCCTAAGTGTCAAATAAAAGCTTCACTGATTAAAGAATAAAGGTGGAAGGGATGTTAAAGACAAATCAGTCCAACTTCCTCACAGTATGAAAGAGAAAACAGGGGAGGCCCATAAGAGGTGGGACTAAACTGGACTCCCAAATCTTCTGATCCCAAGCCATAAACAAGGGGATATTTTTACATCATCGGCCAACCCTTTCCCAAAGGAAGTAACAGTTTCTTACCAAAAGCAGGGTGGCTGCAATTAATATGGCTGGGAAAGAGCTCCAACTGAACATTCTTGACGTCATAATAATAGGCCCTGTTTCTCCCAGCAATGAGTTACTTTGGGGAGGCTTTCGATGGCTTACTGATCCCATGTAAAACAGGTCCTGTGGCAAAAGCAACTTACTGAGAAATATTTCCAAAACCATAACATAATCATTAAAAAACTTTAGCCAACTCTCAAGTCTTAGAGGGCCCATTACGTGCTAAACACTGTGCTATTTCTGGTCTAGGGAAACAGCAGTGCCCAGGAAGTAACACCTTAAATGCCTGGCAAAACCCTCCCCTTCCAAAGTACTGATCCTGCCTCCAGCAGAACTAACCAAGAGAAGCAGCTACATATGTTTCTGATGAGTTCTCCCAGTGGCCTCCCCATCAATAAATCCTCACTTATCACCATGATCTGTTTAAGACATTAGCCCAACAAAGTTTCTAGAGTGTTTTTCTAAAAATTTTGACTGGGGCCCACATTATGAAAAACATCTTCCACTGGGATCTGTTATACACATAGGTATTATACTGAAACTAAAGTATTGATACAGTAATACTTTACTATGTGCAATACCTTCTGATATTTCCTATTTCTTTCTATTTTCTTTCCTTCTCCTTAAGTGAAACATAAATGTGGATCATGATACATTAAACTGACCTAGTGACTCGAATAGAGCATAACTCATTTGAGAAACAGTGAGAGACCATTCATTCATTAATTCCACATTAATTTTTATAGCCTATTCCAGGCCAAGTATTGTTTGAAGTACTAGAAAACAATGGGAATGGAACAATGAAAATTTACGTTCTTTCGGGGCTTATATTCCATTGCTGGGAGATAGAAAATGAACAAGTCCAAAGGTAAATTGTATTGTATAGTACATATGATGAGCTCTAAGGAGAAAACTGAAGCAGAGAGGGAGACCAGAAGGTGAGGGTGCTTGTGGTTTGGGATAGAGTGGCCAGGGGAGTCCCCACTAAGAAGGTGACATTTGCATTAAAAGCTGCAGGAGGTAAGGAAACAAGTCTGCAGGTATCTGAGGAAGAGCTTTCCAGGTATAGAGAGAGAGACAGGCTGAACCTGAGGCCAGAGGGACAACAGATGTCAGTCTTGTCGGGACTTTGGAAATCACTGAATATTTGTATCCATTGAATTTGGCTTAGATGGGAAGCTAGTATAGGATTTTGAGCAGGTGAGTGATATGATCTGACCTACAATGTAACAGAACGACTTTGCCCAGTGGGACCATTGGTATGGCCATCGAGTCATACCCTTCCCCTCACAGAGCAATCACAGAGGCCCACGATTCCCAGGTCTGGGAACTGTCATTCCTATACAGTTCTGTATAACTCCCTATCTGACCATCTTCTCATCTTTCCCACCTTCCCCCTCCCCTCTGGAACTCAGTCCTGTCATCACTAAGATTCCCTACCTCCAGAATCTCTTCCCCAAATATAACCTTTAGCTTCTTGCTCTAACGAAACCTGGCCATCCCCCGAGGACACTGCTTTCCTGGCTGTCTCCATTGGAGGCCTCTTTGTTCTCCTATTCCTCTTGTGTTATCGGACCTGAAAGTTTTATAGGTGCTATCCTCTACCTCATGGGAAGTCAAAGATGTTGTTCGTCTTCCTTAAAAACACTTACTCTTTTGAAGGTAGGCCATGTAGTATGCAAATTATTCCTTTTTTTAAAAAAATTATTATTCATTTACAAACCTCAGGATCATTTGCTAAAGATTTAACATAGGACTCAATGTGTCAGTGGCCATCACAACTCTTGTCATAATTTGTCATGACTTCAGATTCCACAGAGAAAATCCCTTCTATAGTCAGGTCCTTTGAACTCATAATGTCTTCAATCCTACATTTGTCTCCCAGCTCAAAATGATCAAATCATGGTCATTTTCATTAGTAATAATCTCTTCTCAAGACCTTGATACCATGCATCTCTACAATCCATCTCTTTCTTTTCCAGCTCACTCCCATTATGATTGCGTGGCAAATCTCTGTTTCCAAAGATGGCCAGAACGGTCGCTCCCATTCCACCTGTACTTCTGCAATGTGACTCCACCTCTCTCTCAACTCTCTGCCACTCTCTGAAGTGGTACAGTCCCACTGCCGTCCTCTTGAACCTGAGCTAGCTTTTCTGAATGGCATGCAGTCAACAGGATATGGCTGATGTGATGCTATGCAACTTCTGTGACCAGGTCAGCCCTGCAGTTTTGCCTTGCTCTCTTGCAATACTTTTTTCTTGGAGCCCGAGTCACCAGATTAGAAACCTGACTACCTTGAGAACACCATGCTGGAGAAGACACATTTAGAGGCCATCTTCAAAATTCTAGGCTGAGGGGCTCCTTCAGAAATCCCAAACTTGGTACCAGCCATGTGAGCAAAGAAAGCATCTTAGAAGTGGTTGTTTTAGCCCCAGCAGTCCGAGCCCTTGGACCCTGAGCCGAGGCTCTAGACATTGTAGAGATGGGAGAAATTGACCTCACTGTACCCTTTCTAAATTACTGACCCACAAAACCCATGAGCATAATAAAATGGTTGTTTTGTACTACGAAGTCTTGTGGTATTTGTTATACAGCAATCGATAACCAGAGTAGACTCCAACCTCAAACAGTTTTCTGACCTCACAAAAAATCCTAGTATTTTGACCCTATCAGTTTTTTGCTATGATGATGATGGAAAGTAAATCCTCATTGCCCTTATTGTTTGACTTAGTTTATATGAGACAAACAGTTAATAATTCATTAAATAATCCATTTACTCTCCTACATTTCCTGTACTTCCTTTAGCTAACTTATGGCCATGTGTCTAGTTCTGGCCAATAGAATATGATGAGAAATAACTATCAATTCACGTGCAAGGTAGTTATAAGTTGGTGTGGTTTCCCTAACTATTCTCTTTTCTGTGTACACAGCTGGGACCACAAACTCTGAGAAGACAAGATGTTGCATGGCAGAGGCATCCTCGGCCCCTGAATTTCTGCTGGAGAAAGAGTTCCCAAAGAAAGCTTCCTGACCCACACTAAACTGTAGTATGAGCAAGAAACCAATCTTTGTTGTGTTAATCCAACTAGATTTAAGGCATTATTTGTTCTTGCAACATGGTTTAGCTGACCCCAACTAGTAAAATTTTCATGATCTGTCATTATAGTCATTCTTCTGCATACACTATAAACCTTCTTTTTTTTTCCCCCGTAAGGTTTTTTCCAATTAAATTCATGTCATTGCCTACTCAACCCCTCCCCCAAGCAGCTATATATGGCTGGAGGTGGGGCACTGACTCAGCAACAATGCCAATTGATTTCTTTTCTAAATCCATAAACGCGAACTTCAAGTGGTTCCTTGTGCTTCTTAGCTGTTCACCTAGCTTTTTTTCCTTTAATTTATTCTCCAATTTCTAAAGCCACTCTTTCAAAATCTCTTCACTTTCCTCAAATCAACACCTCCTCTCCCAAATTTATTCTCAGCTGATAACTTGCTTCATATTTTACTGACAAAGTTGAAGCCACAGAAGAGAATTTCCACACACTCCCACCCCCACATGTACCAATCTATCTGGATCTGTCCGTATATTTTGCTTTCTCTTTTCTTAACCGGAGATGAGCTGTCTGTGCTCTTATATAAAGCCCATGACTCTAGTTGTGTTCTGAATCCAGGCCCATCTCTCCTACTCAATGACATTGCTTCTGCAATTTCTTCCTATCTTTGCTTTACTATGAAGCTTTCTGTACTGCGCATCCCAATTAGCGTACAATCATTGTTTCTCTGTGATGTAACACTCCTTGGAAAAATTATCATTATTCACTGTCTTCGCTTCTTATGCTCCAAGCTCTACTCAACCTCTTTGTTACTTGCAGCACGCCTCCAAAGCAATTCTTGTCAAAGTCACCACTGACCTTCAAATTGCTAAGTCAAATGACCAAGTCTCAGTTCTCATTGGACACAACTTCTCAGCAGCTTTTGAAACAGTTGATGTCTAGCTTTTTCAGGAAACACCTTCTTTACTTGGCTGCTGGGACACTATTATCTTTTGATTCTCCTGCCATCTCACTGCCTGATCCTTCTTAATGTATTTTTCTAAATCATCTTCATTTTCCCAATCTCTAAGCATTGGAAAGCTTCATGGCTCAGATCTTAGACTTCTATTTTCTATCTATATTTATCTTTCCAGTTGATCTTGTCAGATCTCATGGCTTTTATTATCAGCTATGCCATCCAAAATTTATATTTCCAGCTCCAACTTACTGATTTTACTTCTGAACTTGATCTACATACTGTCTTAGCCCACATTTTTCCCACTTGGATGCTTCATAGGTATATCTAACTTACCAGATAGAAGAGTAAATTCCTAAAGTTTTCCTCTACCACTGATTCCTTCCATAATCTCCCTATGACAATAAATAGTAAATGCTTTCTATTAATTATTCAGTCCTCAAAGATTGGGGTCATCCTTGACTCTTCTTTTTCTTACATACCACATCCAATCCTGCAGCAAATCTTGTCAATTCTATTTTCAAATATATATCCTGAGTCAAATCCCTTTTTAGCACTGTCCCTGTTCTCATGGTATTTCAAGTCACCACCATTATATCCCATAAATTTTTGTGATAACCTCTTACACAGTCTCCCTATAACCATTCTCGATCCACTGCAGACTAATTTTCACACTGTAGCCAAAGATGTCTTTAGAACGTAAGTCAGGTCATACTCTAATGTCTCAAATGCTTCAGATAGCTTTCCATCTAAAGTATTCTCAGTGCCCTACATGATCTGAAAAAAAATCTACATGATTTTCCTAACTCCATCTCATAATACTCAGACAGTTGTCCACTCTGTTCCAGCCACACTCCCTTTCTTGCTGTTCCTCAACTTTACCAAGAGAAGTCCATCTAAAAGACTGCATTTATAATTGGCTTTGTCAGAGACGCTCTTCTCAGGTTGCCACATGGATACTTCTTTACTTCATTTAGCTCTCTACTTCAATTTCTTTCTTTTTGTTTTTTTTTTAGAAAGTCTTTTCTCTTACCACTTATGCTCTTTACCCCTTATCCTGCTTTATTTTTGTACTTTATAGCACTTATCTTATTTGTTTATTGTCAGATGCCTCCCCTTTGCAGGCCAACAATGTAAGATCCATGTGGGCAACAACTTGATCAGTTCTGTTCAGTGTCTTTTATTCTAGAATGCAAAAATACCTGGAACATAGTAGGTGCTCAGTAGATATTTGAATCAATTAATAAACAAATGAACATGGAGCTCATGAACATGGAATTTTGAGCATGGAGTTTTAGATGATGAATGAAGTCTTGTAGATGGAAATGCTGGCTTCCCCTGAACAAAACAAGTCAGGTACATGTGTCCATCATCTTTACTCACTATCTTCACTACCTATTTTTTAAGCTCTATTGAACTTTAAATTAGTCTCAGCACTGCCACAAAGCAGCTCTTGTCAAAATCACAAATGACTAAAGTAAGACTCCTGGCATATAAAACGAATTCAGGATAGATCACAAAAATAACAGTGAAGCAAGGCTACTAATGTCTTTGGCAATTATCCACAGAAGATCAGCAAGGAGCCAGGTTGGTACCTGTATGCAATATTAGCCCATATTTCTCCTTCCAGAAAGAGGAAACACATTCACACAAAGCAAATGAAGTAAAAAAAAAAAAAGGCTGACAATGAGTTATAAATTAAATTAGTGACATTCTTATTGCTTTATGTTTGCATAGAGAAAAGATGTTAAGCTGGAGTTAAATAGGGTCATTTTAGTCATAATAGGTCATTCCAGAGGTCATACATATGCCTATGATCATCTTTTATAAACCTAAATCTGGAACATACAATTTGAGAGACACGAATTCACTTACAGACAAAATATAAAAATTGGTACAGGTTTAAAAAATGCAGGAGGGGGTGCTTGGGTAGCTCTAGCTCAGTCAGTTGAGCGACTGACTCTTGATTTTGACTCAAGTCATGATCTCAGGGTCATGGGACCGAGCCCCCTGTTGGGCTCCATGTAGAACACGGATCCTGCTTAAGATTCTCTCTCTCTCTCTCTCTCTCTCTCTCTCTCTCTCTCTCCTCTCTGCCCCTCTCCCTTGCTCGTGCTCTCTCTGTCAAAAAAAAAAAATGGCAGGATATAAAAGTACAGTACATGTGCCTCTTAAATGGCACCAGGGATATTAAGTGGATGAATGATCAGAAAAAAGAACAAGGCAGGTGCAGTCTAGAAGGAAGATACGTGGTCAGAAACAAGACAGCTGAAGAGCAGAACATCATAAGTGACATATTCAGCTTCAGGGATAAGTTTTAATGAACACAAAAGGTTTGAATCTTGAGGCACAGCGGAGTGAATATTCACTACCTCAGATAAATCCTTGTGGGAAGATAGGAATAGGCATAAAAGTTTGCCAGAAGAGTTGGGCTTCTTTGCCTTACACCCAACTAACTTCATATTATGCAGTTTGGATACCGTATACAATGTAATCAATCAAAGGACTACTTTCAACCAATGCCATGTGTACCCCTAGAAGATATAGATCTGCCAAACTGAATTTACTGATGCTCAATAGCACATTCCACCTCATCACCTTCATGGAGTTGTGCTCTGAATGCAAGGTTGTGGTTTTTCTATCTAAAGCCTCTCCCCGCCCCCCTTTCATATGCACACACACACACACACACACACACTAGAAGTCAACAAAGGAGAATGGAGATTAGAGGTTGGAGGATAACGCATACCTTACATGACATTAGAAAGGAATGATTAAAGGAATGATCTAGCTTCAGTAGAAAATGAAATAAATAGGGGTGCCTGGGTGGCTCAGTCTGTTGAGTGTCTGACTCTTGATTTCGGCTCAGGTCATGATCTTGCAGTTGGTAGTTTGAGCCCCACATTGGGCTCTGTGCTGACAGTGCAGAGTCTGCTTGGGATTCTCTCTCTCTCCCTTTCTCTGTCCTTCCCCTGCTCTCTCTCTCTCTCTCTCAAAATAAATAAATAACTTTAAAAAAGAAAGAAAATGAAATGAATAATATTGTAGGATCTTCAAAATTTGAGATTGAAAAGCCCAAACCCTTCATTTAATATATGAAGAACTGGGACAAAGTTAAATCAAACATACAAAGTTAGTGGAAAAACTAGAATGAAAGCCCAGATTTCCTAGCCCTGTAGGATATTCCTTTCATTTCGCTAGTTCTTGATCTTGGTATCTTTATCATTATGGATCATTTTACAAACAGAACAAAGCACAACCAACAAACTCCTTCTTGATGGAAAAGATATCTGAAATAAGTATTTATTGGTAGGTTTATTGTAGTTATGTTTTCAGAACATACCAAAAAAGTTTATTTCAGAACATTTTAAGGACTGAATTCTATGAATCCTGAAGAGTAACCATTCACCAGGCTTCTTAGAGTCATCACCTACACTGTCCAGAGTTGAGTTATGATCTTAAATAACACTGAGAGAGGAAAAAAAAAGTGTGAAAAGTATGTGTTTCAGGGTCTGGGCATTTGCTTCAGTGCTATGGCTTTACATGTTATTATTTCCTTAAAGAATGAAAACACCACTTTGATTTTGTAGAATTGATACTACAATTCAACACCACTGGAGACAATTTTTCTCCTTATTTGTATTGAATATAGAATTCTATATAACATATAATTTTCCTGATAAATCTTTCCATTACCTACTTAGATTGCCACAGTTTTAGGTATCTAATTTGTCATTTTGAATGAGCCATGCTGCATTTGTGAATCATGCTGAATGTTCCTTATGAATTTTATATTGTTATTTCAAGTCAAGAGACTGAGCTCAAAAAACAAGTATTAAATGGTTCAAATCTAGGCTCATCCTTATCACTGGTACAAACAAATTTTAATATAGTTCTTTGGGAAAAAGAAAAAAAAAAACTTTTGTTAACAAGATGAACATGCATTTAAAGATGATATGCAAAATCCAGGATGACTTTCAATTTCTTGAATCTAAGGGCTGTTTCCTATTGATCATTTAATCCAGCTCACTTAAAGCTTGATAAGATTTACAAAGCATTTGCTGTATGTTCTAAGCTTTAGGTGTATTCTACTCCATTCAAACAACAATTATTTGAAAGTGATACGATTATTACCCTTATTTTATATGAGAGTAACCTGAGGCTTACTGAGATGAACTGACTCACTAGGGGTCACAACGAACTTGGGTTTCCAGATAAAGAAGTTTGACCCCAGTACCTACACTATAAATCTGTTTTGTGGTATTCTCAAAAATGTTTGTTAAAGTGAAAACAAAAAGGGTCTGGATTACCTGGAAGACTCTTTGGCCACATACCTGTGGAGTTTTTTATTTAGTAATAAAATTGTAATTCATAGCTGATTTTAACATTTACTTTACAGCTCAAGACTCTCCTGTTCATGTCAGTTCACCTCGTAGAGGCCATTATTACAGCTCAACCTCCAAATCACTGCATGTGGGGAATTATATCATATCTGACAGAACTCTTTTGTAGTACCACAGATATCACCATTATCATGGCTTTTCTGATGCATTCCATCAGTCTTGTTGCTGAGCCATCACTCACATTTCTTCCCAGACTTGATCTTCTTTTTTGTGAGAACACACACACACACACACACATCCCACACACACACTCATAAAGCATTTTCTAGACATTTATGTATGCCTAGGAGAAAAGTTATAAGAAGGAATAATCTTGAGTGAAGATGCTCATTAATTATTTTTACCAGAGATGTAAGAAATTGGGGGAGACACCTTTAAGCAGCAGCAGGAAGGTTTAGCTAATATGGAGGTAAGTAAATGAGTATAATTTCTGGAAAATTTTTGAAATGAATTAATAAGCCAAGATTAATGAAGGAGTTTTTCAGATTAGAACATGTCAGTGGTTCTTTGAATTTTCACCCTACGCTATTCACTCTTCACCATCATCAACTTGAAGATGCCCATGAATACGAACCACGAAAGTTTGTTCAGACTAAGTGTTGGGTTTCCTTAGCTCCGTACTCCATTATCCCTGGCCTATCATTTTTGAAGAAGCAGAGTAGAGAATTCCAATATTGTATAATTTAAAAATACCTGACAGCACTCAATTCCCCAACATAAATGGGAAGATGACTTGGTCAGCCTAAAATTTCCAAAAGGCCCAGTAAGGTGAAACGGACACCACCCCAAGTAAGATTTTACATAATCACACAGACGCATCAGTGCAAAATTAAAACGGATTTCTGCCTGAGAATTCAAGAAATATACTACCTTGCCCCATATCGGTAAGAATCCGATTACCACAAGGATGGATAGTTACCCATGGCGAAGAATGGGATTCCAAGCAGGGTGGAGTTGTACTTTCCATCGGTGATGAAGAAGATCCCTGCTGCCGTGATGATGGAGATGCACACCGTGAGCACCCCCAGGAGGCCCAGGAAGGGCTTGCTGCGCAAACAGTCCTTCATGGAGCTGGAGAGGGTGGCTGTGGTCAGGATCAGCACAAGGCTCACCAGGACCTTGCTCCTGGCCAGGATGCTGGTCTTATGAAAGTCTCTCCAGAGGCTAAAGGATGCTAAAGAGTAGAGCTGGAAGTCCTGGTGCTCCTCCTGGAGCTTCCTCATAAGCTTACAGAACTCATTCTCCCACTTCTCCCCTATGAGGTCTTGGGTGGCAGAACCATAGGTCTGGAGGTAGTAGGTGATTTGAATGGCTCTGGCTGACTTGACCCGCTGGTCCTTGCTGTTTGGCACTTCCACTACCCCGCCCAGTTGGTGTCCAATAAAACTGTTCCTCCCATCCTTGAAAACAGAAAAAGGAGAGACTACAGTTACCAGAGGGATGCACATTCCAGACAACAGATTGTTACTCTAAGTGAAGGAACACAATGAAGGCAGAGGATGGCTCTTGCAATCGTGGAGCTGATGTGGGTGGAGTGGCATGTGAGGATTTTATATTTAACCTTTTGGAGTGTCATGGAATCCCATGCAAGATGATCAGGATTAGAAAGATGCAAAGAGAATTACGAAGCTATGCAAGACTCGCCACATGCATAGGGAAATGATCCATCCCGTCCCTACCCCCGTTCCCATCATTTCTGTCTGTAGCAGTCTATTATAACTCCTTTATGCAGGATCAAGTCTTACGATTCAGTTTCAGCCAAAAGTTTTCAGCTTCAGTTTCATGAAGCATGGCATGAGTTAACATTTCAAAAATTGGAAGAATAATCCATTTAGTAAATATACACTAAGCTTTTCAGGGTTAACACACACACCTACACCAACACACACAAACACACATGAACATTACAAACATCTATACTCTGGGGGTCCTGGGGGTGCAACGGTGTACTGCACACCACATAGAAGATACTATTTGTTTTGTTTTTACAATTAACACAAGAGTGTTGAAATGTTTTCTAAATATGAGGTGAGCACCTGCTCACTCATCATGATGTTCCCTCCAATCACCTGCCTCAGTCATAGGTTGACCTTTTCCCCATAGAACACAGTGGACAACCCCCCCCCCCCGATGAAACTGATAAGATTTCAGGTGGGCTTGTCAAAAGTCATTGTGATTTTAGAATTTCGCATGAAGTAGAGTAGACAAAGTCATAGGACTAGGATATTTATGAGAGAAGTGATCACTCCTCTTTAAGGTACAAGTAAGGTAGATACTGAGTTGTTTATTTACTTATTATTTTAGTTTATTTATTTTTTTTTTGAGATGGGGGCAGAGAAAGAGGGAGACAGAGAGGATACCAAGCAGGCTCAGCACTGTCTGTGTGGAGCCTGATACGGGGCTCAAACTCATGAACCATGAGATCAAGACCTGAGCCAAGATCAAGAGTCAGATGCTTAACCCACTGAGCCACGATGAACCCCAGATATGCAGTTGTTTAATTCAGAGCAGTAATTATCAACCGGTGTGCCTTAACACTCAGAAAGAAATCCCTGATGGCCATCACCAAATTTAAACCAATTTGGATATTTTCTTTTTGCCACAACTGTCATTTACTTCAGTGGCAATGGTGGTCAGATGCAATACTGAGCCCAATAGCAGGTCACAAGATGGAACATGTCATTGAAAATGTGCTGCAGGTACCACGTGAAATGCAGGCACAAAGGTACTTAGTGCCATGAGGAGAATCTGCATTTGCTACGTCAAGCAAGATATTTATCTCACAAGGATATAAAAGCATAGAAGCAGAGCAGGAAACAATTCTTTCCAGAAAGGTAGTGCAGAAGGGCAACAAACCCAAACAATCTGCTAACCGTGGTTGTTATCACAGAATTGCAGCGCACTCTACCCTCAAATAGACACCTGTAACCAGTTATTATGGACTCATTTAGTCAGACTCTGTATCTGAGGTACTTGTTCCTATTTGTATTTTTAACATGCACCAAAGTAACTATCATACTTGAAAGTGTGTTGCGGGCACAAAAAAGTTTGAAAAATTTACAGCAAGTACAAATGTTGTTAGTGGTATCATTAAGATTTGTGAGGAGGAAATTTCATAGTCATTTCACATACCCATTTGCCCCTATACGTTAAGTAAAAGCAATTTTTCTGCTTAATACAACCTGACCAACTCTAAATGAACAATTTATTTCTAAATAAGAATTTGATTTGAGGTTTTTTTTTTCCTTCCTTTGCTTGGAAAGTCTCCCCCTTCCAAGGCATCTTTGTATCTTTGTAAACTTTCCATCTTTTTCCATATATATATATATATATATATATATACATATGTATTATAATGTATACATATATATATATATAGTTAAAAACCTGAAATTCCAGCTGGAGTTTCCCCACTCTCTCTTTTTGAAACCTTGTGGGCTTGTCTGATGAGCTGCAAGTGAAACAGTAGGAAAGCTTCAAAGAAGGAGTGGGCATCTTGTCCCAGCACTGAGAGACTGGAATATGGTTTCCACTCTTTAAAGAATTTCCACTCTTGCTCTCAATTAGGCTTGTTTATTTTTGGTTTAAGCTTGGTATAATTTTTAGCTCCACCCTGGTTTCTACTTCTTTGAAATCCTGCCTGTGATGTTGACATGTGCTTTTGATTATTTGAAAGAGAAAGTATTTTAAAAGCTATATTTATTCACTTAAGAATGTGCGTTCCATCTGTCTTTACTCATTCTTGTCATCAAAAAGATTTCTCAGGGATCTTTAACAGCGGAACAAAGATTTATGCGTCCCTCAGGCCTCATTTGGAGATTATAGTGGATCAAAGAGGGCACTGATAATGTGCCTGGACAAAAGTCAAAAGTCTACAGAAGGCAAAATACAGATTTTTAAACAACTGATCTTTATTGAGTTTGGCTAACTGCTCACCCCCCTTTTGAAGTTGTCTAATTGCCATTTCTTACAAAAATTACCTCATAAGAGATACGCTTTCATCCCATTATATTTAAATGGATGTAACTAATAGAATGAATTTTTCTCTCTTAATTTGTTCTACTCCATGCACCAGAACAAAATAAACAAGGTCTTTAGACGTCCTTGAACAGAAAGCTGTGCTGAAAGGTCCACATTTTGTACAAGCCATTGGCCCAGTCATCCTATATGATCTTGAGAAATCATCCCAATGTTTCTCAGAACTATACTGAGCATATTTTTGTAAGGCAAAATTCTACTGTTTTGTAAGGGATGGTAGAAGAGTTTGTCAGTTTCCCAACTTTAACAGTTCATTGGTAGGAGAAATAGAGAATGAATAAAACATGTATTGTAATTATCCTCTGGGCAGAACTTCCCTGGACCTGTAAGCAGTCAGGGGGGGTTAGTGCCAAGAACACCTAATCAGGAGTCCTGTGACCTGGCCTGCAGCACAGGTCTCAGGCTAACTGGCTAAGAAACCCTTGGCTGGTTCATTTCCCCTTGTAGGTTTCCATTTTCTCATCTCTAAATGAGCAGATATGAATATAGGAGTAAATGTTTACATAATGTTGAAGATAATTTTCAGCTCTATTATCCTATGAAAATACTACCTATAAAGTCAGATGTGAAGGCCAGAAATGATATCATTATAATAGAGCCATGAATTAATTATTTTTATAGCATAACAAAATCTTACCAATCACCAGGTAGGACATTTGTGTTTAACAGGTGAGCAAATGTAGAGGCTCAGAGAAGGCAGACCTGTTAGTCAAAGTGATGAACCCAGGGTTCCAATGCAATTCTTCTGATTTCAAATCCAGAACTTTCTAGAATCCTGTGGGGCTGACTTCAGGGAGGCCACTTTGGTTCCT
Source organism: Panthera uncia (assembly GCF_023721935.1). Classification (NCBI taxonomy): domain Eukaryota; kingdom Metazoa; phylum Chordata; class Mammalia; order Carnivora; family Felidae; genus Panthera; species Panthera uncia. The sequence continues at coordinate 16,035,348 of NW_026057580.1, forward strand.
AGTCCCCACTAACTGTTCTTTTTTTTTAATGTTTATTTATTTTTGAGAGAGAGAGAGAGAGATAAAGCATGAGTGGGGGAGGGGCAGAGAGAGAGGGAGACCCAGAATCTGAAGCAGGCTCCAGGCTCTGAGCTGTCAGCACAGAGCCCAACATGGGGCTTGAGCTCACGGACTGCGAGATTGTGACCTGAGCCAAAGTCTGATGCTTAATTGCTTACATGCATGTTGATTCAACTTCCTCCTTTTCCAACAAAACCTCTTACGCAAATTCTAAGATTCCTTTAAGTACAGAAATCACATTTGTCGGCCCGAAGATAAACCTTAAAAACATGACAAAATGGTAACATGTCACTTTCAATGCTCTCCTGTTTCAGTGTTTTGCTGAATTGAACAGACATCACTAACAGGAGGTGAACTGAAGTTCCTAACTCCACATCCTTGTGCCCACTTCTGCTCTTCTTGTGCCCACTTCTGCTCGTCCGTTACTGCACATCGAAGCCAGAGCCCACGTGCACAACTCTAAATGAGATGACACCACTTATGCACTTATAATCTTCTACGTGCTTCCACTTGCACTGGGAAGAAATGAGAATTCCTTACCAGGTCTGCAAGGCTCTGCATGTCCCACCGCTGGCTGAGCCTCAGACCTTGTCCCCACCACTCTTCTCCCCATGAATTCTATTCCAGCTTTCCTGTCTTCCTTCCTATTCCTTCAACACCCCAACTTTCACCACATGGCCTTTGCACCTGCCATGCCCTCTGCCTGGAATGCCTTCCTCTACTCTTCTATGGCCAGGGCTACTTCTTCACGGAGGTCTTACCTTTAAAGAGAACATTTGAACCGCATGCTCTAAACTAGACACTTCCTTCCCAGCCCTCACTTTATGATATGCTCCTATTTTGTCTTCTCCCTACAAAGGATTTCTGTCTGAAGTGATCTTATTGAACCATTCAAATGTTCCTTCAACTAGCATGTGTGTTCGCTGAGAGCGGACACCTTTCTTATCTTGCTCACTGACAATTTCCAAGGGTTTAGAACACAGCCTGGTGTATAATGAACATCCCATAATATTTAACTCAGTTCACCCTGAGGTGTATAAAACTAATCATACGTTATTTTTTTTTAATGTTTGTTTTTATCTTTGAGAGAAGAAGAGAAACAGATCACGAATGGGGGAGGGGCAGAGAGAGAAGGAGACACAGAATCCGAAGCAGGTTCCGGGCTCTGAGCTGTCAGCGCAGAGCCTGACGTGGGGCTTGAACTCACAAACCATGGGATCATGACCTGAGCTGAAGTCAGATGCTCAACTGACTGAGCCACCCAGGTGCCCCCATGCATTATTGTTATAGACACTATTTTATTAAGAACAGGAAAAGCAAGAGACAGCTCAAAGTGTCTGAGGACAATCGGGTCTCGGATGAAGAAAGGTGTATATAGAAATTGGAGGCTGGTACAGGAAAAAAACCCATAAATTTTACCTTTTTTTCCAATCTCCTTACTCTACTGTAACATTTCCCTAAAATATGTTTCCTCCTCTATTTTCATTGTACACCAAACATGTAGAGTAAGATAGTCTACTGGCAGGGGGACTTAGTGAGTCCTTGAGAAAAGAATTTGCATGCAGGTCTGGGGGCAAAGGACAGCCAAAGTGTTCAAGGAACTGAAGGAAAAGATGAGGTCTGAGGCTAGAGAGCAAAGCAAGCTCTTTTAAATTTAAGAGCCAGGAAAGCCTTATTAGGGAGCCAGAGTTAACTGTTCTGCAGTAAGAAACCACTGTGAGTTTTAAGCAGGGAACCGCACACTTTACTTTTTGGAGTGCTTTCTCACTGTACCATGGGAGATGATTTAGGCAGTAAGGGTGACTTTAAAGGAAAGAGTTCCATTAGGAAGTCCCTGCGGTATTTCAGGTTCTTGATGCAGCATGAAAAAAAAAAGAAAAAAAAAGTCAGCCCAGGCAGTCTGTGGTAGGTAAATTGTTCCAAGGTGAATCAGTGCATTTACAGGTCATGATGCTACCTCACAGCCACAAAGCATCTCATCATATTCTCTCTCCAGGAGCAGTAATGTCAGAAGAAGAAAAAAAATACCTTGAATTCTTTAGGTCTTATTCAGTTTACAGTAACTACTTAGTAGCTTTTAAAAATTACCACCCAATCCAAAGCTCTACAGTGGAAAAGGCAACTAAGACTCTCAGAGACAAGATCAAAGAATAAATTCTTCAAGAGATAGGAGAGGAAAGAGACATTAATGTCACAAACTATTGGGCAGAGAAAAAAAATTACTCAGTGATGCTTTGAAATTATAAGGGAGTAAGTGTCATATCTGCTCAATGTATGTGCTAGGTTGACATCAAGATACTTTCTGGGATTGCAAGATAATTTAGCTGCAGACCTCTGTCCAAGACAATTGCATTTCAGATTTCACTGATTTTTGATGAAGTAGACACTGCAAGGATATTGGAAACTTTTAGATTATCAGTTGTCTCGTATTGCTGAAAAGAAAATCTTCCCATGTATAGAAGACAGCGATATTTCTTCTTTTTTAATTTTAATTTTTATTAAAAAAATTTTTTTAACGTTTATTTATTTTTGAGACAGAGAGAGAGAGAGCATGAACAGGGGAGGATCAGAGAAAGAGGGAGACACAGAATCTGAAACAGGCTCCAGGCTCTGAGCTGTCAGCACAGAGCCCGACGCGGGGCTCGAACCCACGGACCGCGAGATGATGACCTGAGCCGAAGTCGGACGCTTAACTGACTGAGCCACCCAGGCGCCCCCTTTTTTTAATTTTTAATTTTAGAGAGCAGGGGAGGGGCAGAAGGAGAGAGAGAAACTCAAGCAGGCTTCCTACTCAGTGCGGAGCCGAACACGGGTCTCAATCCCATGACCCTAGGATCATGACCTGAGCCGAAACCAAGAGTCAGATGTTCAACAAGGCAGTGATATTTCTAACAAAAGGGTAAGGTTTGTTGTTGTTTTGTTTGCTTGTTTGTTTAAATAAGATTTCCCTTCTATTTATTTCTGAACTTATGTCTCTTTGTTTTATTCTCAATATCAAATATTGTAGAATAAACTGCCATTAAATGAAATCCTCAGCTATCTTGGATTTCCTCACCAGAGTTTCATATTTAGTAGAAACAAGCAAATAATGAGAAAGAAGGTTCCTATAAGGTATTTAAAGAAAAAAGAATCAAAATGCTACTCCTGAAACCATTACTACACTATATGTTAACTAACTTGGATTTAAATAAACAACAATAAAATAAAGTAAAAAAAAATAAAGAAAAAGGAATCAAAACTTATTTTGAAAATGACTTTAAAACATTGAAATGCCCTAATAAAGAACAAATTAAATTTCTTATGTCATATTACTAAGCTAGGGTAGTGCAAGTGTGTATTTTTTTTTTCAAATAGCAAAGTTAAAAAAATAAGGTTTGTATTGTTGAAATGAAATATGAAATTTAGCCTACCGGAATAGAAGTTTAAGAATACACTCTAGCATACCACTTTTTTAACACACGTGGCAGACTCAGTTTTATGACTTAAGAACTTTCTTTGCATTATCCTAAGTCATTTTGTGAGAAAGTGCTTTGCTGGAGTAGCCTCAACTCACCAAAGAGGACACAGGCTCGTAGCAAGAGGAAGGAATAAGGTTCTACTAAGTGGCACAGCCAATCACTTATTCCTCTTTCTGACTCCGTCAGGCATGTTCCTAACACAGCTGCACCTATGTTTGAATAGTTTAAGAATATATTTGAATGAAAGGAAGTATAATACAGCAGTTATGTACAGACTCGAGAATCCAACCGTCTCGCTTAGAGAACCAGTGTCAACATGGACAAGGTGTGGAGCTGTCTGGATGTCAGTTTTGTTACTGGTTAAAGTAAGAATTGTTGGGGTACCTGTGTGGCTCAGTCCATTGGGTGGCCGACTTCAGCTCAGGTCATGATCTCATGGTTCATGGGTTCGAGCCCCACATTGGTCTCTGTGCTGATAGCTCAGAGCCTGGAGCCTGCTTTGGATTCTGTGTCTCCCCTCGCTCTCTGCCCCTCCCCCGCTCACACTCTCTCTCTGTCTCTCAAAACTGAATAAACATAAAAAAAAATAAGAATCATAAGGCATTGTGAGGATCAAGTGTGCTAATGCATATAAAGCATTTAGAATAGTGCTCAGAAAGTATTGGGTATTATTCTTATTAATGTGTCATACATTAGTTTGAATGATGCTGTTTATTCACTGAGGCATCTAATATTATTCTACATTTCCCAGCAAATATCTGTAATGTGATGAGAGAACACAGGGCCCAGAATCCAAGTATCTGACTCCAAGTTCCAGTTCTGCTACTATACGGCAAGGTGACAGGGCATGACTTCTCGGGATAGCAACTCCATCTCAAAAATAAAAGGCTTGGCTTATATTATTTCTAAAGGTTTCATTAGCTCTGTATTTAATGATTCATCTATGGTGAAGTCATTAGACACTCCGAAGTAGGCTAGAAAAATCTACCCTAAGGGAAAAAGAAATAAGAAGGAAGAAGAAACACAAGATGACCCATGTTCATTTCCATAGAAACAAGAAGCTTTTTGTCTTCTTTAAAATCTGGACCCAGTAGCTTTTCTCTCTTGGAGTAATTTCCAGAGAGAATGCTTCTCCAGTGGAAAAAGATCAAGAGTTTGCCCGATTTTACCTAGATGCAAATCATCTCTCAGTAGCCTAGATGAATTGATTTCTTATTCAGTAAAATTCATTTTCTCTTCAGCTCTCCATGTCATGAGTACCCTGTCTTCAGTTATTTGTTTACTTATCACAAAATTGGATAAATACATTTAATTTCTCCTTAACTGATGCAAAATCTGTACACAAATTTATTTTAAAAGTATGGAAGTAGAGTTAACATTAAATGTGAGGCATATAACAAAGAACTTTTTGTTTTTTCTGTAATTCATCTTAGCGACCCTATCCCAAAAATTTCATTTGAAAGCAATAGGACTATTTTCAGTGAGTCTCTCACAAAGGCATCAGTATAACCACTCAGGGGCAAGTGTTCCATATCAAAGGACATTTAGCTTTGATGCAATTCTCCATAAAGGAAGCTGGCCATCAGTCACAGGGGAACGTTTGTGGAATGCACAAAGGCCTCAAGTGCAATGCCCCCTTCAGGAGAAAGATTGAAAGTCCTACTCTTGCCTTTCTTTTGGGGGAAACTCTCTCCCCCAAACATTCTAGTTTACAGTCACATGCTGTATCAGGAGGATGACATCCGAGTCATTAGCACCTCTGAGTGGAAAAGTTGATCAGACGAACAACCTACAGACTAACAACCTACTGAGGCAGAGTAGAGCTCCAAAGGTCCTCACAGAAATGGGAAAGAGGAAGGGTCAAAGGCAGAGGTATTGCAGGTAACTACCTGGGGCAGCAGTGTGGCGAAGTCTTGGTGTGCTCAAGGACATGACACACGCAGGGAAACAGTCAAGAAGGGTAGAGTCATTCATTCATTGAAGACACATTCAGTGAACACCTGCTCTGTGTCAGCCAGATGTTGAGGTTAGAATGGTGAACTGCGACAGTTCCTCTCTTCAGAAAGCCTTTGGGATGGAGTGGGAGGGGGATACAAATGAGCAGAAAGGCATTTAAAAATATATAGGTATTAAGGAAGCACTGAAAAGCAATTGTCTAGCCTAGCAGGGACTAAGAAGACTTTCTGAAAAGGGGTGCATCTTAGCTGAGCCCTGAAGCATGAGTAACAATTGTCCAGATGAAGATGGGGTGGACATGAGGAAGGAGGATCTTCCAGGCAGAGGGAACAGCATATGCAAAGGCCTTGAAAGGAGAATATGCATGTTGTGTTCCAGGGACTTGGAGAATGACTGGAATTTACGGTGGGGGTGGGGAGGGCGATGCAGAAATGAGTGCTGGTAGTGAGTATGGAGATTTGCTTTATTCAAAAGCTGTCTTTGACAGCAGTGTGAAAAATCAGCCTTAGGTGTGCCTTGGGATGGAGACAGACAATAGAAAGGGAGCATGGGATTGTTTTCTTGCCTTCCTCACAGCTTTATTTAAGCCAAGACCTACCTGATTGTATGAACATTATTTTTAAAAAAAATTTTATGGAATTCACACTATTCTGGAAAGTAAGTTTTCCCCACACCTGGGTTTTTTCCAAAGAACCATGTCTTCCTGAGTTCTAGAACTTCTTGGAGAAAACCTTCCTTCCTAGAGGTGCAGGAGTTGCTAACAGTGATTTACTTCTAATGGTTCCCATAAATCTCACAAATTTAAACAATATATGCACTGAGTGTCTGGGAAGGCAAATTGCTAGTGTGTGCATAGAAAACAAGATAAGGACAAATACACAGAAAGAAAAAAGTCTCTTCCTTGGAAGAGTTTGTACTTTTGTTATAGAAACAAAGCCTATAAGATGGTGAGAAAATAAAGCAGCAGAGAAAATTGGAACTCAGAAGACATTGCTGAGGAATGCAGATAACTGCTGAGGGCTGCAAAATTATATACATACAGCATGATCTCAACCATGTAAAAATAAATACGCATGTAAAAATATTCAAAGGAAATCATCAAAACTTACACATTGGCTCTTATTTGGTATGAAATTATAGATCACATCTGCTTTCTTGGTTAGTTGGGCTATTTTATATATATATATATATATATATATATATATATGAAAAACTATGGACTCATCAACAAAAATGATAAAAAATAAGTATGTTAAGGGAACTGTATAAAGGGTAGTTAGGAATGGGAAGGATAAATTAGGTTTGATTTCTGATCACTTAGACGAGCAGTGGAAGAAGAGGGAGGGCCAAGAAGCAAGACACTTTTATTTCCAGGCTCAAGTCTTAAGCAATCTGCCTTGTGGCTTCTAAGTCAACTTAAGTTATGATGGTTCATTCTTCTCCCTGAAGGACTGTGGTTTTGCCCACTGAAATATAATGAACAACAGTGGTCTACTTAAAGTCACAGTTAAATAACAACAGATTCCTGGCTTCTAGGGTAGGGTATAGTGCTAACTGTTGGAGATGCAGGAGAGAAGGATCAAAGGAGAAGACTTCCAAAGGGAAGGGCTGGAGAAGGTGCAAGGCCTTAGGACGTGTTTACACAGCTGAACAACCCCGGGGCTCATAAGGAACGCCTAGAGCCATTAACATTGTCCAGGGCTGGATCCTCCTTCACACCTGACCCTTCCTAGTGTTATAGAAACCAATTAACTCAAAATTCAACCTTGAAAAGCTAAACCATTAGATTGAATAACACACTTGCTTAGCTGAGTTTATGCATGTAGTCTTTAGCAATTATCCTAATAAAAGAAGCTTCATTCTGGAGTCAGGGCCTCATTCCCACTCGACTATGAGGACCTTCACTTCACTGCACTTTGTTTGAGGACTCATCTTCTGTGACTCCGGCCATACTCCCTGCAACAGCTAACACTCAAACTCTCAAGCTGATCTGACCTTGCACTGGTGCTGTGGTATTTTCTTGGCAAAGAAAAGATCATGAGAACCTTGGTGGCTTAATGTCACTTTTCTTCCTTTGAACTTGAGTTCCAAACTGACCCTCATGAGGTTCTTTTTAATTTTTGTCTTTGTATCATTCCTTCCCATGCATTTTTTAATCTGAAAACAGAAGCCAAATTAATTGACTCATTATGTACAGGATTTGCTGTCCATAAAACATCACTCTCAGCAGAAACTTTCCTTCTTTCTTGAAATATCTAGACCATTGTAACCACAGAGGTCTAGACTATGAGGTTGGTCAAAACTTCCGGGAAATATGCTGTTGATTTATGCAATGTGGAGATAGCACTGCCATGTATGAACTCCATTTTTCTAATTTCTTCTAATTTCTATTTTTCTTTGTTTTCCAAGATTGTATAAAATTTTCATTCAAAGGGGCCTCTACTGATGAGTCATACATGTTGCCTTTTACCATTGCTCTGACTAGCCTTCCAGATTTAGAGAAGATAGAAAATGAAGGTGAAACATTTCTCAAGCTAAAGGAAATGAACTTGGGGCACGTATTTCAAGGAAAGGTAGAGGAATTGACATATTGTGAAAGAATGTGAAACGGAAAAAGTAGCCTTTATTTGCAGTTGTGTGGGTGAGGTTAGCTGTGTCCTTTGATAAAACAAAAGTAACACCCTTGCGTGTCTACCGAAGATAAATCAGATCTTGATCTCTCATTGTCTTATTATGAACAACCTCCCCACCTCTTCCTTGCTCCATTTCCTTTCTCTTCTACTTCTCCTGCTTCTTCTGCTTTTTTCCCTCTCTCTCCTCCCCTCTGAACCCTTTCTTTCAGTTTTCCTCCCCCTCCCACTCCCGTCATTGTCCTTCCTGTATTTGAAAGACAACTACCTAGAAGCCACAGTGAAGGATAATTATTGAACTATGTCAGTAAAATGCTAGGTAAAGAATACAATGCTTGCTTAAGTCCATTTTATCTTCACTAAATTACCTCTCCTTTTTAATCCCCAAAGGACAGACATGCTTTGAAAGTATCATGTGTGATACACATTCTAATGAGATCCATGAAATTGTTCTTTACTACTACCAAGGTATCCAACCTCAAAGATATTAAAATAATTGAAAGCCTTTTGATAAAGCTAAGAAAGCAAGGACTCTCCTATCTCACAGCTCCATGTGGGAGTTAAATATTCCTTCTCTCAGCATAGGAGATGAGGGTGTAATGGCTCACCTTTGCAAGGGCGTTAACATTTTCTGGGTTGATGTGACATATTTTTCTCAAGTGCATGGGCTGATCTTTGTTTTAAACTCTATATTCTTGGATATCCGTCAAAGGAGCATCTGGACACCTTTAGGAGGTGCACTTTTAAGATACCTGAGTAAAAAATTAATCCAAAAGCGAAGTGTGTGCTTTTTGCAAAAGATTATCCAAAAATCTTTGAAGACTTCGAAAATAATTTTCTGCTTGTGTTGCTTGAAAGAGAAAGAACTGCTTTTCTAGTTGTCTTTGTTTAAGTCTAATATTAAAAAATAAAAATATCTACATACAAATACTTGCCTGATATAGGAAAGAAGTAACCCACTTAAAGTAAGTTAAGTGAGGAAATAAGTCAGAAGCACATTAAGTTATGCATAATGACTGTATAGACTTTAGCTTTAGTAAGGAAGGTAAAATTTCATGTTATTTTATTATCCGAATCAGACAAAGTCATGCAACATTCAAATATATGTGTTTTTATTTAAATATTTTTTTAATGTTTATTTATTTTTGAGAGAGAGACAGAGCACAAGTGGGGGAGGGGCAGAGAGAGAGGAAGACCCAGAATCCCAAGCAGGCTCCAGGTTAAGAGCTGTAAGCACAGAGTCCAGTGCAGGGCTGGAACTCACAAGCCGTGAGATCATGACCTGAGCTGAAATCAGAAGCTTAACCAACTGAGCCACCCAGGTGCCCCCATGGGTCATTTTATACTCATGTGATGCTTTTCAATTAATATATTCATTATTTGATACCGTATTCTTATTTTTGGTTTGGGACATATGGTGACCTTAATAAGTTAGGTGGTAGTCAATTACAGTGACTAAAAGCATATATGATGGATTATACCAAAATGTTTTGGCAATTGAATTACTTTTTATGCAATAGGGGTTTTTATGCAGTAGGGGAAAATACTAAGGCAGACAGTTTCATTGTAATGAAAGTAATCATCACTGTAAATTTACCATTCAAAATTAGGCCAATTTTAAGGGGTCAACCCACATTCTAGCCTCTGGGAGTTTGATTGCCTCCACTACATAAACATGATTGCTGCTTCTTCCAGCCACACATAAACATCCCTCTTGGCCGTGTCAGTTCTAATATCTCCTAGCTCTATATCATGAAGTTTGGAGACAATGCTTCTCATCAAAATTGTGCTCCTGTTTCAGGTTGGTTTCAATTTATGCTGAATTTTCCAAATAGTGCCAAGTTTCAGCAGCCCCATTTCGCATAATTGGACAATCGATATATTTTTTCTTCAGCAAATCACTACCTTTCTTTCCAAAGCATAACACTTCAGCATAGAGGATTCTCTCGAACCCTATCCTTACAAGGTGTTAAGAAATAAACTGAGATCTCTTCCTCATTCTTCAAACCTACAACATATTCCGGAGGTATCACACGCCACGTGTCTGACATTAGCAGTTTGGTTTTACAGTTTGGAGAACTTGGGGTTGAGTGCTGATTTGGCTACTTAAGATCACTGTGAGTTTTGGAAAGTTACTTAGACTCTCTGAGCCTCTTTTGTTAGTTATGAAAGGGGGCTGTCTAGCTCATAAGTATTATTATGAGAAATAAGTTTGATGGTATTTGAAGAGGGATGGCACCCCATTTGTTATTTTGTAAAGGCTCTATCAAGAGTTATTATCCAACTACAAAATGACGGTTGAGTGATTCAGTGATATTAAAATGAAATAAAAACAGGGGCGCCTGGGTGGCTCGGTCGGTTAAGCGACCGACTTCAGCTCAGGTCACGATCTCGCGTGTGGTCTGTGAGTTCGAGCCCTGCGTCGGGCTCTGGGCTGATGGCTCAGAGCCTGGAGCCTGCTTCCAATTCTGTGTCTCCCTTTCTCTCTGACCCTCCCCCGTTCATGCTCTGTCTCTCTCTGTCTCAAAAATAAATAAACGTTAAAAAAATTAAAAAAAAAAATGAAATAAAAACAGCATGGCCCTTGGCAGCAAAAACATCCCATCTACCCTTAGCCTATACTACAAGTACAGGAAGTATCCAGGGCTCCCTAATTAGGGTATATTTAACTAAAGGGAGGAACAAAAATTCCTAAGTATCTGTTCTAGTCCTGAGGGTCCACTCTCTATATGACTTAGAGCTTGGTCCCAGCTTAACGCAGATTCAGGAGACAGACTGCATCTTGTATTTTTTAAATATTTTTTTAAGTTTATTTATTTTGAGAGAGAGAGAGAATGAGTAGGGGAGGGGCAGAGAGAGAGGGAGAGAGCGAGAATCCCAAGCAGGCTCCATGTTGTCAGTGTGGAGCCCGACACAGGGCTCAATCCCACAAACCGTGAGCTCACGACCTGAGCCAAAATCAAGAGTCTTAATCGACTGAACCATCCAAGCACCTCTGCATCTGGTACTTTTAGGGGAAACCTAAAATGGTTGGTTTGATTTCCCCTTAATATACTCCATATGACCACCTAAACATTGGCTTTTTCTATTTTGGAAAACAATTCAATATCAGACCAAATTCACTGGGAAACTGAGCTCATGAAATTTACTCTCCTCTGCAGCGGGCATCCCAGTGTTCATTGGGTTCAGGAATTTAGTCAGGCCTGCATGTCAGCACTGCCATCTGCTTTTATTCCTGGCACCAAACAGGTGGGCTTCTAGATGTGACAAATTCCAATGTAGAAAGAGACCCTGCAGCTTTGTGGCACTCTGTGCAGCCAGGACTACGATGGGATGATGGAAGCAAGAACCAAACCTCCTGATTCTACAATACGGCTGGGTGGGGTGGGGGTGCGCTCACTGAACTGTCCTTCTGTAACAAAGAGCACCTGGTGAAACCATGAAGGAGCCTGTCATAGCCTCTCTATTTTATCACCTTTATGTACATTTCATACATAAAATGGCAGCATGCAAAAGGCAGATGAGGTGATTCCACATTCACATTGTTTCATATTGTGTTTGCTGACCCAGTATCTTATCACCCTACTGGATTCCCAAAGGAATATAATTTCATCAAAAGAATTTGCAGCACACTTTGATTTTAATATGTTTGTTTCACTACAACATTTCATGCTTTCTATAGATACTACCCTACTCGTTCTTTCCGATATTCTTTAACATATCACAGGCATCACTGACGTCTATTCAAGAATGCCAAGAGCCCTGTGTCTATTACGGTATTAATATAAACCCAATGCATCTCATCTTCCTCACTGATAGCAGATATCTTTATTCAAATAACTTGATTAAAGTGAAAAGAAGGAAAAAACACAGACAGAACGAGAAATGTAAACACAAAAAGGACCCACATAGACATGGCTTCTAACTTAACGCACCCAACAAACTAGTGTTTTAGGGCACCTGCTACAAGTGAAACTATTTTCCAGGCACAAAAATACAAACCGCTGGTTCCTTGTCCTAAAGAACATTCACCATCACTCTACCTTACTAAAACACAGGTTAATTCCCTATAATTTTGCAAGTAGTCAGAGAATTTGAGGCGACTATATCACACCTTCCTTATGAATAAGGTGAGAGGTTCTCTTTTTTACACAGCTTATGTAAAGAAAACAGCCTAACATCCTTCATTTACATAGAGGTACTTTGTGGAAGCACAATTAACTTGGTAAGTGGGTGTCTGCTTTGACTGAAAGATCAGGGCTATTTGAAGCCACTGCAATCAGTTACATAAGCAGGTATTTAGGGGAGACTTTTCAAATGCATATTGCTATGTCAATGCACTGTTAAAAAAAAAACCCAATAATAACACACAAACCGAAAACAACACTCCCTCAGAATTGGGGCTGGCAGCTGTCTGGACTACATTGGAGCTATTTACAAGGAAATACTGAGCAAGTGTCTAAAGGAAAGGAATGACAATCAGCACTGAGCTACCCAATTTGGATAATGAAGGATTCTTCTTGGTGTGGAAGGCAATGAGGCCCACCACTCCCTCCAGCAGCAGGTTGTTGTTTGTTTGTGTGTTTGTTTTCCTTCCACAGCAGTTTAAGCAATGATGTTTGCTATTTCTCATCCAGAACAGAAAAGAAGGATAAACGCAACAGAGAAATCAAAAGGGTCTTGTGTACCATCTGAAGGAATCTGGAAGAGTTGCCATTAAAAAATCCTTAAAACAAGAAGGGACCTGATGAGATACAAGTTAGAGGTTCCCTCTGATAGCAATATGGAGACTGGTCTGAAATGCACGTGTGCATATGTGTGTGTGCATTGGGATTTTACAACAGGGTGACTGATGAGTAGGTTCCAATATATATTCAAGTGAGAGATGAAGAATCCTTAAAATGAACAAGGGGCAATGGAGAGAAGAGAAAATGGTATTTCAATAAAAGGGTATTTAAGCAGTACAATGGATAGAACTGGGTGACTGACTGCATGTGAGTAATGAAGGAAAAATGGAAGAAGGAAATGATAACCGTAGAGTGTGGTTTAAGAGCCCGGTGTACATCAGGGGCACTCACCAACCTAAAGACTACGTTTGTGTGGGATTAGGGGAACTGGAATGGAGCCCGATAATTTTGAGTTTTAAGTACCTGGAAAACATCAAGTTGGAGATACTTACAAAGAAAGAAATTGCTTAAGGCAAAGGCTAGAGATGAATACTTCACTGGTATACAAATTTAGAAGCTTGATATAAGGCCACACTTGTCCAGAGAGTGAATAATGTGAGCATACAAGAAGCTGTGGTAAGAATGCAGAGGAATAAGGAAAATAAGATCAGGAAAATTCATTAAAAGGCAACTAATGCAGAAAAATAGCAACCCATTTTGTAGAGTCTTACATATGTTGATGAAACATTTCACCAGCCCTGATAGGGAAAATATATTAAAGAAAGGAAGAGTCATCATGGATGGCAACCCATTTGCTGACAATTGTTTAATTATCTCAGAAAAAATTTTTGTAGGACGTGAGCTTACAATACACTCAAATGTTCCAATTCATTGAAATGAAAGCGGTTCAGATCCAAAGAATAGTCTTCAGTTGGAATATTTTCTCAGTGCTTTAATAGGAAATTCCCGCCAGTCAAGTGAAGTTGCATCCTGTTCAACCTTTTGAGATGAAGGATTTGCCTTTTAATGAGAAATTTGCATTTCATTATAATGATGTACCCCTCTGTCCTTGACTTGGTTATTCTCTACAGAAGGAGTGACTTCTTTGCACCATGTGCTCAGCATATAGTAATGACAGATTCCAGAAAATTTATCTCAGACATTAAAAAGAAAAGGCATAGTTAAAAGAAGTGAGTACAAACACACACACACACACACACACACACACACACACACATTCTCCTCTCCTCTACTGGGTTCAATATAAAGAAAATCTTTAGAGGTGACCTCACACATTTCCTGTTTCACAGCTAGGCATCTGTGAAGACAGAACCAGTCATGAAGAGTTGTGTTAGACCAGGTCATTTAATATGCTAAGAATTATTTGTAAAGGGGAGCTTGATCATCAAAGTCACCTGACTCAGTAGTATAGATTCAGCAAGGAAATAGTTGCACGCGCTCGTGTGTGGGGGGCGTGTTGGAGGAGGAGTGGGGTTCAAAATTTTAACAATAAGGCATAGCAACACCTTGAATAGACACAAGTTAAATTAAACAATAAAGAAATAATGAAATGACCTCCTATTTATAAAGCAATAGCACATTGCATTAAGAATAACAACTTAATACATTTGCTGCTTATAATAAAGAAATAACATGGTCAGGTTTTCAAGTTGGATCAATATGATCATTAAAGCCACAGTATTTCTGAGGAAACTTCAGAAGTGTCTGAGACATGTCAACTTATTTTCAAGAGAGTCTTATATATTTGGTAAATAAAAAGTTCCAACTTACATAAAAATTTTAAAGAACCTTAAACTGGAAGAAAACTCCTCTGGAGTCTTATGGTATTTCCTGGATCAGTCAAATAACATTTTTAATCACTATGTAGTATTTTGATTATTTTTTCCCCCTTCCTCTTTACTGGAAACTCCCTGAAAGCAGAATAAAGTGTTTGATATTTTTGTTTTGTTTTGCAATTGCCTGTGATAGAGTATCTTCTCAAAAATCTATTGAACAAAGAGTGGAATGTGTCTTATCAGCTCAGTTTTTTTCTCTTTGAATTGTGTATCTTTTCTGAATAGAAATGGACAGGGTTATGAGTACATAAAGAAACCAAATGATCTAACTTACATACGAAATTCCAGAGTTTGAAATGGGCTTCTAAGCAATATAGTTAATCATTTCCCAGAGGTTATGTAGCTAAACCTCCTACCAGTATTATGGGAAGTCATATTTGCTGGAAACTGCGTGGATCTAGAATGCTATAATTAGGGGAATCTGTTACATTTACAGCAGTGCCCCCCTTATCCACGGGGGATACACTCTGAGACCCCCCCAGTGGATACCTGAAATTGTGCATAGCACTGAGCCCTATATGCACTATGTTTTTTCCTATGCATACATACCTGTGATAAAGTTTAATTTATAAATTAGGCAATAGTAAAAGAGTAACAACAATAACTAATAATTAAATAGAACATTTACAACATGTACTGTGATAAAAGTTATGTGAATGTGCTTTCTCCCTCAAAATATCTTCAGGTACCGCACTCCCCCTTCTAGTGATGAGGTGAGATGATAACATGCCCACGTGATGAGATGAAGTGAGGGGAGTGATGCAGGCGTTGTGACAGAGTGTGAGGCTGCTACTGACCTTCTGAGGATTCCTCAGGAGGATCATCTGCTTCCAGACTGGAGGACTACGGGACACGGAAGCCTCAGAAAGTGAAACCAGGGATGGAAAGTGGGGCAGGAGGGGGTTGCTACTGTATGTTTGTGGAGATCGCCAGAAGCTGGGAGTGAGAAGCTCCCGGGCCTCTGGAAAAAAATGTGATGCTTCGTACTCTTTCCATCCTTTCTGTTACTGTTTAAAGCCTGGCACCCTCTTCTATCTGTGACTATAAAGAAAACTAAGTGGCTTTGTAACTTAGAAGTCCTGTACCACAGTCTCTCTTCTCCCATCGGTGATCGGCCTCCATCCAACTTGAGCAAAAAACATCTCAAGGAGCACTGCCCTGCCCGCACCTCCCGATCAAGTGGTACAGGACTTCACTTTTCATCTGTAGAGTTAGTGGAGCTCACGTGGTAAGCAACACCCCTGCCGTGTGCATGGTCTTTCTCAGTGCCCGGCAGTGCAGGGAAGCCTTTAAAAAATACTATGCTTTCTGGAAACTCTTCCTCCAGACGTGCGGACACTTGTAATGCTGGCTTACCACAGTAGAGAAGAGCAACACATAAAAGGAGCAGGCAGATGGATGGGATCCAGGTAATTCGTATTTTTCTCTTTGTGGCAAAATGGTAGCTGGACGAGCACCAAGTGTATGGACGCGATTTCTGCCTTCTCTCAAATGTCGTTTCCATTGATTCCCATAGCTTTGCTTTTACCTCTTATTTGGGCTGGAGATTTTTACCATGAGGTGCTGTTATTGTGTGTTAGACAACATATTGTGGGTTGGGCAACATTCCCCAGAAATCACCTTTAAGAATATTAATTCCGAATGGGAATGATTAGTGTGGATTCTATTTCTTTCTCACTCACAGGTCAGCCCAGAACAGCAATCTGTTACCTTGGAAAGCAGAAAGCAAAGGCCTGAGAGACAGACTCATTAAGTAAGTAGGTTCTGAAGAGTCAAATATGAGGAACTCTGGGCCCCAGGGAGGGGGGCATTACATTTTACAGAAAACTCTGGGATCCTGAATGTTGGAGAAAAAGAGACAGCTTAAGCAAACTGTATACTTTTGACTAAAATTAGTTGTGGGATTTCTTTTGTGTGACAGACAGCTAAAATAGTCATTGTTATTCTAGAAAAAAACAAAACAAACCCCCCACAGGTTCATATGACCTGAAATGGCAAGTGTTAAGCAGGCAGATTTAGACCTCAATGAAGGCACCTCTGGATAAAGAGAGATGCAGAAGGACAGACAGTCATTTCTAGGAGACCACTCGTGGTTGTGAAAGCAGAACCTGATAAGGTGGGGCCTCGGGCTCCGGCTTTCACCAAAAGGGATTAGAATTAAAGCCTGAACGTAAAGATCAGCGGTTGACTGATGGGAATTTTTTTAAGCTCCTTGGAAAAAATGAAGATTACTCAGGAAACTTTTGGCTAACATCTCATAGGACAAAGCTGAGGGTGGGAAAGCATTACATTTTTTTTTATATTTTGTGGTTTCAGACAATTACATTGTCGTTAATATTTGAATGGAGGTTTGAAATTTTGAAACATACTTGAAAAGTGTAACAGGGAGAGTGCTGGGGTGGGAGAAAGGGGGTCCTCGGACCGAATGCTCTCCACTCCTTTGCTGCTTCTTTCCCTTCGGAGCATTGGCGCACTGTGCACTTTTCCAGATCGGTCAGCAGAGCCATCACTCAAGCCATCATTACTGTCGGCACCACCTCTTATCAGAATAAACTCCCTTTGCAGTCAATGAAACTCTTACTTTTCACTGATTCATCTCACGCTCCAACCAGTGATTAGAAGAACTGAGTAATAATCACATCACAAAGTACTGAGTAACAGTAAGATGTAGTTAAAGGTATCCGGGCAGTGAGCTACCTTATCAGAAGCAGCAAAGTACCTTCCTTTCTAGAACAGTTGTTGTGCACTTTCTGTGTCCACCTTCCCCCAACCCCACCCAGAAAAGGGGAGGACATATTTTTCGAAGAGTCAAACCACTTCTTCCCGATGCTGTACTATTCTTGTACCCTAAAATATGTATCAAATGCAAAATGTAACTGCTTTTTCTTTACTTTTCTTCTTTGAATCATTTTTTCCCCTTATCGTCTGCATAGTAAATGACTAGCAACCTCTTCATTTTGCAGAGAAATACATTGAAATATCATGATTTTTCCTCATACACATAACATACCCTTGACACACTTACTTGGAAGATGGTAACCCGTGACTCCACACAAACAGCTCAAACTCTACCATTTCTAATAAATAACCAAGTATGAGGACAAGTTGGGTTGTTCTGGATTAGAAAAACCAATCCCTTCAGGAGAATCTAATACTTCACTCCATTACAATGGTTTTCAAAGCGTGTTCTCTGAACCAGCAGCATCAACACCACCTGAAAACTTTATAGAATTCCAAACTGTCAGAATCAAAAACCCAGGGAGTAGGTAGGGCTCAGCAATGTGTGTTTTAATAAGCCCTTGGGTGAGTCCAACGCATGCTCAACCTTGAGAACCACTGCCAAGAACGTCCTTCTCCTGAGCTTCAAGGTCAGCTCATTGGCAATGAGTCAAATTTCACACCAGAAACACGGCAAGAGGTTTCATATTTTGGTTGCGTTGTTCCCAAGAAATTAAGTATGTGCATGTCAGCAGACGATGGCTAGAAGAAGGGGATCAAGAGAGATTAACATTTAATGAGAAGAGGTTATGATATGATTATAAGACAGACTGAGGCTCACTGGCACCCAGGAGAAAATGAGAAAGTGCGAAGGTGAAGAAGTAGGAAAGCACTTAAGGAAAACCTGTCACACTGAAGAAATGTAGAGGTACACACATTCTAGAAGCCAAGGGTCCTTTTTATCACAGAGGAAGTGAGCACAAATTTGTGTCTTTTTTTCTTTTTTTTCTTAAATCTCATTCTGATCAAGATTGGGCTTAGTCAGACATGCACTGTGAACTTCAGAAAGGAGACTTCAAGAGTTTCAAAGAAAAAGTTGACAGAAGCTATGACATGCAACTCCATAACAGAAAAAGAAAGCTCAAAGGTTGGAAAAGGCTTAAATATATCACGCAGGCTATGCAAATAGAAATCACTGCACTGAGGAAGGAAAGGGGAGAACCTAAAGAAAATGAGGTGGCATAGAATGTTCTCCAATTAGGTTACCTTTTATAAGGAAATGTCCAAAAATGTAAATAAGGAGACAATTTAAAAGAACATCATGGGGGTGCTTGGGTGACTCAGTCGGTTAAGCATCGGACTTCAGCTCAGGTCATGATCTTGTGGTTCGTGAGTTCAAGCCCAGCTGTCTGTGCTGACAGCTTAGAGCCTAGAGCCAGCTTCAGATTCTGTGTCTCCCTCTCTCTCTGCCCCTCCCTCATGCTCTCTCTCTCTCTCAAAAATAAATAAGCATTAAAAAAAAAAAAAAAAGAACATCATGGATCTATGAGAATAGTGTTCAGAAGGCTAAACTTAAAATAAGGCACCAAATGCTAAAGGTAAGAAAAAAAGTTCTCTTTGTTTGGTGTTAATATTTGACTTGTTTTGTTTTTCTTTGTTTGGACCGAGAAGATAAGAGAAGAAAGAGGTCCTCTGCTTTGGGCTAGTAATGTAGCTCTTGGTGGCTGACCAAAAAGAAAAAAAAAAAATGAAGAATAAAGCCTCTGTTTAGTTTCTGTGTTCTCTTTCCAGGAGAATGAAGGGGAGGGAAGAATACAGGGAAAAAGGAACTGAAGCTAAGGAAGGAATAAAAGATGATTAAAAACATTGTTGAATGATGCCTCTAAATTGTTTGGGTTAATTACCACCCACTGTTCCAGGACATGAGAAGGAGACCCGGAGCTGCCAACATCGATGTTGACGCAGCCACAGTGAACAGAGAGGGATCAGAAGCTTGGCAGTGGGCAAACGGAATTTGGGTTGACAAAAGGATAGGTGAATTTCTGACACGCTTCTATAAAGTTCAATGTTGATTTGAGGCCTGATATTTCAGGTACTGGTGGATGAGCAATAAGGGGTAGGGATAAGGGGTAAGATAAGGGGTAGGGATAACGAGATGCTGGTTTGAGCTGTTTTTGTTTGTTTGTTTGTTTTTGTTTTTGTTGTTAAACAGAATCACAGGTAGATGTATCAGGGAATTGCAGAGGACCTACTGCACCGGGACTCTATCAAAGCAGCCACTGAAAAAGTCCCTTACAGGCAGTGTCAGGACTCTTACCTATTCTTTCAAAATGTAACTTCCTAGAATCACTTGTAAACTGCAAGACTTCAGGCATGATTAAGGAAAGTTGAAGATGCAAAGACTCCATGCCTCTGGGATTCCTCTCCTGGTGAGGCAGCCTCAACAAATTTCGCATACATGCCCTGGGAGACATGTACACAAATATTAACTGTGGTATTGCCTACAATGGCCCTAAAGAGCAAACAACACAAATGCTTATGAGTATTAGAATAGTGAAATTAGTGCTCAATGAAATTCTATGACAGCTATGAAAAGGAACTAATCAAAACTAAACAAATCAACATGGATAAATCACCCAAATGTAAGGTTGAGTGATATTAGCATGGAACACCACCATAGAATTCCATTTACATAACGCTCAAAAACAGGTGAAACAATCCTATTATTTAGAAATGTATGCTTAGGTGGAAAAACTATAAAGGAAAACAATGGAAAGAGGTTATCATAGAAGGCATTCCTTTAGCAGCTAGTAGTAGTCAAGGTAAGGGGATATGGCTGCAAGTAGCTGCCACAGGAACGCTGAGCTGCTGGCAGTGATTTATGTTTTAACCCTGGTGATGTTTACACGGTGTTTGCTTGATAATTGTGCTTTAAACTACACGTACCTCTTATATATTCTTCTGTATGTATAATATATTACACCATTAAAATGTCTCTCATGATACTACTGCCAAAAAGATGGGGAAAACGTTTTGGATGACGATAGTTAATAATTACATGAATTTGTGTTACTGAACAAGATGCTGATTTAGCCACTATATCAGATGAGGCTTGAGAGGATTTTTTTCACAGGCATATTGAAGAGTTCTGTCTTCAACCTTGTTCATTGCTTCCACGAACACTTTTTATCAGGGACTCAGATGACAATATAAGATGTGCATATCAGTTTCGAAGCTTGCATGAAAATGGGATGGCTACAGAACCTGGCTGTTGTTTCTCAGACTTTTGTGTACATTAATAGTGCCCTGGGAATCTTCTGGAAACACAGATCCTGAATCAGTCAGTCTGACAGTCTCTGAAATTCTGCATGTCTAACGTGCTCCAGGGATGATGATACTGTGGGTTAGTGGATATTACTTTGAGTAGCAAGAGAATAGGCAATCTTTAAGGTCCTTACCAGTCCAAAAATTTAATGACGCTAATGACCCTAATTCTTAATTTAGGAGCATGCATGAGTCAGTCTCATACAACTGAGACCACGCCACTCACAGAGTGATCAGGATGGCCTATCAATCACAGCAGACTGATTTCCCTCTTTTCCCACACTTTCCTTACCTTTTAATTTGCTTCCTTCCATTTTTATTTACAATAATTCTGTTTTCATTTGCTCTGAAGATGCCATAATGGATCCCTGAGAAGTACTCATCCTAACTTTGTCCTTATAACACATGGAGTAGCAGAAAGTATTGCCACCACGGTCCACAGGCAATTCCTTTCCTCCCTCTTTCAGTGGCACTCATAGCGGGAGTCGGTCTTTTGTGTTTGGAAAAATATCAAGTGTGCCTTCCTTTGTCGTTCTCATTAAAGAGCAAGTTGTAACAATCAGGTATAAATTGGAGGGCCAACAGGATGGTTCTAAATTATGAACAATGACTGTTTTCTGAATAACTCTATATTTTGGAAAAGAGTGGGTCTAGAATAAGGAAGAAAAAAAACACAAAGTCTATTTATTATTTGTAGTATATGCCAGATGAGTTTGCAGGTGCTTTCCTATTCTTTAATTTCCTCCACCACTCCTTGAAATGGATATAATTTTTTTTAATGTTTATTTGTTTTTCAGAGAGACAGAGAGTGCAAGCAGGAGCAGGGGAGAGGCAGAGAGAGAAGGAGACACAGAATCCAAAGCAGGCTCCAGGCTCCGAGCTGTCAGCACAGAGCCTGACATGGGGCTCCAACTCACAAGCTGCGAGATCATGACCTGAGCCAAACTTAGATGCTTAACCTACTGAGCCACCCAGGTGCCTCAGAATGGATATAATTCTTTTTTTAATTTTTTAAAAATGTTTATTTATTTTTGAGAGAGAGGGGAGGGGGAAGGGCAGAGAGAGAGAGGGAGACACAGAATCCGAAGCAGGCTCCAGGCTCTCAGCCGTCAGCACAGAGCTCAACGCGGGGCAAGAATCCATGAACTGTGAGATTGTGACCTTAGCCAAAGTCAGGCACTTAACCAACTGAACCACCCAGGTGCCCCTAGAATGGATATAATTCTTATTCACATTTTACAGAGAGAAGTCAAGTGGCCTGCCCAAAGCAACTCATCTCATAAGAGACGGAGTCAAGATTCTAATCCAATCTTCTAACTTACAGTGTCCCACCATACTGCTTCACTGTTGCTCCTAGGAAGAAGCAAAATCTCATTTTGGTGAAGCATGGATGAGAGGTACCATTATTTTTAAATATCTGGAAAACTGCATCTTTAATATATATACAAAAATCCATGGTGTTGATTATGGCAGGTATCCCTTATGAATATCATTTTTTAACTAAAATCCAAATGTCAACTCATTACATGTAAATGACTAGTTTTGTTGGGTAACAGTGAGATGCACTTTGTTTTAAAAACTGGTTCTTAGGGAGCTTAGCAGTGACAAGTTCAATTCAGTGAGTAAAGGCATACCTCAGAGATATTGTGGATTTGGTTCCAGACCACTGCAATAAAGCGAATATCACAATACAGCAAGTCACATGAACATTTTGGGTTCCCGGTGCAATAAAAGTTACGTTAACACCCTTCTGTGATCTATTAAATGTGCTATAGTGTTACGTCTGAAAAAAACATACATACCTTAATTAAAACTATATTATTGTTAAAAAATGCTAACCATCATCTGACCTTTCAACGAGCGGTAATCCCTGGTCACAGATCACCATAACAAATATGATAATAATGAGAAAGTTTGAAATATTGCAAGAATTACCAAAATGTGACCCAGAGATAGAAAGGGAGCAAATGCTGTTGGAAAAATGGTGCCGACAGACTTGCTCAACAGGTTGCCAGAAACGGTAATTTCTAGAAGAATGAAGTATCTTTTTATTGTGTGTGAAGTACACACAATAAAGCATAGCACGATAAAATGAGGTACGTCTGTAGACTAAGAGGAAGCAAGTCTTTTCCAGATGATAGGTTATTTTTTTTTAATGTTTATTTATTGGGGGGGGCAGGGGCAGAGAGACAGGGGGACAGAAGATCCGAAGGTACTCTGTGCTGACAGCAGAGAGCCTGATACGGTGCTTGCGGTCATGACCTGAGCCAAAGTTGGACCCTCAACTGATGGAGTCATCCAGGAGCCTCTCTTCCCATTGATAATTTAGTCAGACTATCCGTTTTCAGACTGGGATATCAGCCCTCCTCTGGTTTCCAAAAGTGTTCACCCTCCCATACTTTGTAATATAGGACATCAGGTCTTCAGTTCCCTATCAAAGCATGCAACTTCAAACACTCTGGAATCCAACTCTTACCAAATGCTTAGCTAAATAAAGTAACACTTGGTGGAGACTGCATAATGGGCAGGCCACCCACCGACTGTCGAATTTGTTAAAATCTCTCTTTGCTACCGGTTAGAACACAACAGATCTACATACCCTGGCCCTTTTGGTTTAGCCATCTCACAGAACTTTCAACATTAAAATGTTTCATTGTTGTGCTCTCAATTTTCATCACAGGTTGCTGATAGCCACAGCTACATAGAATTTCCCCCTGCGGTTGCCAAAATTGTCACTGGAATTCCTGTCCAGTATATCAATGCTTTAAGACCCAGTACTACAAAAAACTGGTAAAACCACATCATTCCTGTTGTGAAGGTCATGCTTTTTTAAGTTGTAGCTTTCAGGGGTGCCTGGGTGGCTCAGTTGATTGAGTGTCCGGCTCAGATCATGATCTTGCAGTCTGTGAGTTCAAGCCCCACGTCGGGCTCTGTGCTGACAGCTCAGAGCCTGGAGCCTGCTTCAGATTCTGTGTTTCCCTCTCTCTCTCTCTCTCTCTCTCTCTCTCTCTGCCCCTCCCCCACTCATGCTCTGTCTCTCTCTCTCTCTGTCAAAAATAAATAAGCATTAAAAAAATTTTTTTTTAAACTTAAGCTGTAGCTTTCAGCATCCAGGAAACTGATCTGAATGTGAAGTTTAAGCTTTAGCAACCATTCATTCACAACTACTAACATACCTTTATTTTCTTCTTCTGTTTCTTTGAACTTTTCAAAAGCCATTTGAAATTATTTGTGAATATTTTTGTAACCAGTAAAACATGTCAGTGTTTGGATTGTTGGGGAAAAAAGGCAACTCTAAAAATACTTTTGCTGACTGGTATAGTTTAAGACATGCACGGAAACACTGACAGATTGCTGTGCAAGGTCGTAACTGTAGGAACCAAACAAACTGGTCTCTGTTGAGGTTCACACTCTATGAATGGTGGGGATATTAACAAGAGGCCAGTGATGTGTTTGGTAGAAGCACTTTGTTCTTTTCTCATGGATTAACTCCAAGAAAAGAAAAAGAAAATCTGTCACTCCTACTACCACCACCCATGTAGACCAGTTTTAAACTCAAATCCAAGCCCATCAACAGGAGTTTCCCAAACGGGAGTAAAGATGGTTCCACATAGCCTCTAACTGGGCAGCGTTCAGAAAGACAAACACCAGGGGGGGCGCCTGGGTGGCGCAGTCGGTTAAGCGTCCGACTTCAGCCAGGTCACGATCTCACGGTCCGTGAGTTCGAGCCCCGCGTCAGGCTCTGGGCTGATGGCTCAGAGCCTGGAGCCTGTTTCCGATTCTGTGTCTCCCTCTCTCTCTGTCCCTCCCCCGTTCATGCTCTGTCTCTCTCTGTCCCAAAAATAAATAAACGTTGAAAAAAAAAAAATTAAAAAAAAAAAAAAAAAAAAGACAAACACCAGGAACCCGGAGCCAGAAAAATTAGTTCACTCTTTTTCAGCTTTGTGTCCTTGGAGAAATCACTTACTTCCAGGAATCTTAGTTATTTGATATTTAAATGAGGATGGCTAATGCAAATGCAATTCAATACAATGGAAAGATAAATTCCAACCCAGGTCTGGGCTAGCTGGCCCCTGCTCCCTATAAAACAAACCCTCTAAAGGGGCTGAAAGGTGTGATGGGAATGGCAGCTTAACACCCTGGATTGAGAAATGGAGACTGGCTAGAATGAACAAGCTGGCCTTACTAACCAAATCACTGACCTCATCTTGCTTTTCTGGAAGCTGTTTGCTGGACCTCTTTTTCAGGCAACTTACCCAGGCCACTGCATTGCAGTTTCTTCCTCTCTTATTTTTCTACCCTGCAGTTCAATTTCACAGTTTCCATGTCTTGCCTTTGTCAGAACACGAGGCAGACATCTGACACCGTGGAAACTTAATAAATATTACATCAATCAATAAAGTAATTAATCAGAAACAACTGCCAATAAAATCCAGCACCACAAACAGTTGTCTGTATTTTCTCATTTGCTTAATTTTTCTCTGAGGAATAGTGGCCAGAAAGAAAGACTGCCAAATGGTTGTCTACTCTGATTTCTGAGGAATGTCAGTGGCGTTCCTTACCTAATGTATCAAACATACTTGTTGAGTTTCTGTTACTGTGTACTGAACTGAGGGATGGTATTAGTGAGTAAGTTGAAAATATGAGGGAACAAATATAGTTGGGACAAATTGTTGAAACACAAGCACACTTATAAAAAAGCCTGAAGGCATAAGCAAACCCATGTTAAAGGCATTCACTACTGGGGAGGCAGGCACATAATCTCTCACATACATAAATATGCCACAAGCACTTTTTGTCTTTAAAGTTTTTTTTTTTTCATTTCAATAAATTTCCATATCAATCCCAAGCCTTCCCAGAGTGGCTTTTCTAACAATCATAATTTTCTGATCCAAGCTGTTCTTTTCAGTATCTGTAACAGTATTAGTAATGTCCAGACGCCAATCTGAGGCACACACCTCAGGAAATTGCTAGGGGATTGTTATTCATTCCCTCCCTTAGTATTTAATAATCCTTTTCATGCTGAGAGGCAGCATTTCCTGATGTCCAAAACCAGAAGACTCGTACTGGGAATGTCAAGATTACATTTCCTCATCGTTTTCATCTTAGTCTCAAAGCTTTGCCTCGAACATACATGCATCTTCTGTGCATTTCTTCACTCTTCGTTTAAGTATTTAGAGTGTTCACTGCTAGCACAGATTTGCTGTAAAGCATGCTTTATAAATGTATGCCATGGATAGGATCTCAAATCCAAAGTGTTACCACCCCTTAAATTCACATACATGCCTGTGTTTGCTATTCTCACTATGTAAAATGTCTCTAAGAAATGCCACCCAAAATAGGTGCCGAGCTCACAACAATATTCACAAATGAAAAACGTGCCTCCAGATGCCAAGTACTTATAAAAGTGAGGCTGTCTGCCTCCTCGAGGGTATACAGCTTCTCAGATGCACTGTAACTGTTATATCCAGTGCTTTCAGATTAAAAGAAGAGATGCTCTTTAACCAGGGGAGGGGGACAGAAGGACAGAGTTCTTAGGCTTAGACCCTGGAGCTCAGATCTAAAGTGAAATTGCCTCCAATGTCAGAGAATGAGAATGCAGAACTCAGGGGCTTGAGGGGGAGAAGAGGGAAAGGAATACAAAGGGGGAATCTCATTTTCCCCAATTGAGCCTGATGGCAGGGTCCAGTATTAGTCCTATTTTATGAGGGCTCTCTGAAGGGGAGTTTAATGCTGCTGTTTTATGTATTTTCATTAATATCTTAATTTTTGTGCTTGCACCCTGAGGCATTTTCATGAAGGGAGCAATTTTGGATGTGGAAGACGAAAAATACGACATTTTTTCTCCTTGCTGCCGCAGAGTTTTTTTTTTTGTTTATTTTTTTTTTATTTTTTTTTAACGTTTATTTATTTTTGAGACAGAGAGAGACAGAGCATGAACGGGGAAGGGTCAGAGAGAGGGAGACACAGAATCTGAAACAGGCTCCAGGCTCTGAGCTGTCAGCACAGAGCCCGACGTGGGGCTCGAACTCACGGACCGCGAGATCATGACCTGAGCCGAAGTCGGCCGCTTAACCAACTGAGCCACCCAGGCACCCCAACTGCCACAGAGTTTTAACACACCACACACATACCCTCATCTCTTCGGGGGCTATCTTTTCATCTTTCAGTGCCCAGATCCTTTCTAAACTGAATGCAAGTTGGTACAAATCTGCAATTCATTTGTCTAGGAAGACTTGAGTCTTCCCAGTCTAAGTGCAGTTCTAGATGTTGCATTTTAAAAATGTTTGATGTTGTATTCTGAAGACTGAACACAAACACAGATATGTAACCTAAATTTGATGTGGGAGTGTCTGATACTCAAAAGGAGAAAAACATTATTATTTTGAAAATATGACTGCAGAATACTAAACTAAGGGTTGGCAAACTAAAGCCCGCCACCCAAATCTGGCCCTTGCTTGTTTTTGTAAATAAAGTTTTATTGGTACTCATCTGTGGATGCACTGTCTGCCGTTTCACAGAAAAGTTTACTGGCACTTGGTCTAGAACGTGCATATCAGATATCTGTATGTTCCAATTTTATTTCCTTCCATGTTTTACAGTGCTTAGAATTTTTTTTTTTTTTTTTTTTTTTTATCCAAACAAGTGACTTCTGAATTTGGAATACAAACTCAGGAAGTTTCAGGTTTAAATTTCCAAATATTTTCCACATGCTTTCCAAATGACAAAGTCCTCAAAATTCTGTCAAATAGCATTTGATTAACTGAAATGCTGTCAAGTTTCAACGCAATAGCACCATAAGATTTGGAGGCTGCAATTCTAAGCAGAATTTGCAAACAGAATTTATATTATAGTCAAAAGACTGCAATTCCACAATTACAGAACAGACCCCATTCCTTATTAAAAATATATATATAACTGCTACCAACTTCTCCTGACCTTTTACTACCACCTTTCCATCTCTGCCATGATAGTTTATTACACGTTGTCAACTCTGCATATCATTCCCACATCAATATCCTAAAGATTTCACACCCCTGGCTCCAGTCAGCTCTGCATCCAAATCATCCAGAGAAGAAAGCTGCATGTCATACTTCTAAAAATACTTCTTTGGGGTGATAAATTTTACTAACAACCTTTAGAATTTGAAATTTTCTGGAAGCCTAATCATTTACTATCATTTAATTCTGTTCCCTCTTCTAACTCAGCAGAAAGGAGAGCAATTCCTTGATCTCACTTAAAAATATTTGTAATAGTGGTAATATTTTTAAACTTGCAGGTTTTCATTATTCCAGCAATGGTTTCACCATGCAGGATGGTTCATTGTCATTCTTTTTGTTCTTGAGATGATAAGAAACCTTTGGTGCCCCCACTTTAGAGACCCCTACAATTTAATTGTGTTAATTTTTAATGTTTATTTATTTTTGAGAGAGACAGAGACAGAATGCAAGTGGGTTAGGGGCAGAGAGAGAGGGAGACACAGAATCCGAAGCAGGCTCCAGGCTCCGAGCCGCCAGCACAGAGCCCGACAGGGGGCTCGAACTCACAGAGCTGTGAGATCATGACCTGAGTCGAAGTCAGACGCTCAACTGACTGAGCCACCCAGGCACCCCTAATTGTGTTCATTTTCAAAAATATGTTCCTTCTCTTTAAAGCATAAACACTAGGATTTACCCCTTGCTTATTTTGGTATAGTTACTGAAAACTTGTTTCTCATTTCAATCCTTCCAATGACCTACAGTTATCATCCCCACTTTAAACTGAAGAAGCCAGGGCTTAGAGAGATAACGTCATGTATCCAATATCACACAGCTAGTAAGTGACAAGGCCAGGATGGCATCTTAGATCTGTCTGATGCCAGAGATGGGGCTTTTGCCCACTGATTTCTGCAGCTTGGAGGGCAGGGATTCAGTATAATGTGCCTTTGTTTCTCCAGAGTTCAGCACAGGTTTTGATATATAGGATTGTCTCCCTAAAATGTACATTGAATGAATGAATGACTAAACAAAATCCGAACAAGGTGTTCAGAGTCTATGTAGAAACATCTGCTGTATCCTTAGCAGTCTCTTGGCATGTCTTGGTATAGCTGTGCCGGAGCCAGTCTGGCTACTTCAGAATTTGTTTGAACCAGACCATTCAGACAGGTAGGGAAAATGGAAAATTAAAGAGCAAATACTCACATTGACAGATTAAGAAATACCGGGGAACAAGTAAATAGAAGTTACTTGGGAGAACAAATCAGAACATAATTCTAAAACTTGCCGTCTCTGAACTAACTTACTTTAGCTAATTTCCAAATCTTTCCCCTCATTATGAGGGCCTTTTCATCCCTTATTATTGGGTCATTCATTCCCAGATATTCACCTACATTTATATATATTTATCTCACTCATTCCAATTGGAGCTGCTCCTTTACAGAAATAAAAGAATTTCAGATGCAAGTAGCTCTGATAGAAAGCCCTATTCCCGTAAAGAGTTTTGAGGAAACTTTCCCAGTCTCTTTTGAATGGAATCCAGGCAGATTAAAAGTGTTAGTTGTATTCCTGGCACCATGATTTCATTTTAAATTAAGCCAATATACATTTAATTGATAAGATGGGTTGATTATTTTCTACCCCTCAATATTAGTTATAAACTAGTACTTTAACTGGGTTAATGATATTATCTTTAGGGATCCCTATTTTATTTTTAATTTTTTAAAGTTTACTTATTTATTTTGAGAGACAGAAAGCCCGGGCACGTGCAGGGAAGGGGCAGAGAGAGACAGAGGTAGAGAGAGAATCCTAGGCAGACTCCCGTGCTGTCAGTGTGGAGCCCAATGTGGGGCTTGATCATGACCTGAGCTGAAATCCAAAGTCAGACACTTAACTGACTGAGCTACCCAGGCCTTCCTAGGGATCCTTATTTTAAATGCCTCTGGCAACTTCCCCTTTCTTTCCACTGTGTACCTCTAAACTCACTGATATGATACTGGGACTGCTGTCTCAATTGTTCTGACTTTTAAAATGTCCTATCACTTATTTAATAATATATATCTTATCATGCAGCATAGCATCTGATTTATGATGCAAGTTGTCAATTTTCAAATCAAATAAAATGCCCATAAAATGAGGTTTCCCAAGGAAGACATCCTTGAAAAATAATAGAATGGAGCTTGTTTGAATTAACTGCTCCTTTTTAGGGTACCTTAAAGCAAGCTGTGCTATTAGGAAGCTAGAGTAGTTCAGGTTATATTCCTTACTTCTTTAGAAAACATCAGGAAGGGAAAAATAGCGTGGATGCTCATAAAGGATCTTCCGGCACCACTGTCATAAGCTGAATATTGCTTGAGATGTCTTGGATTCAGTCAGAGCATAATTATTGGGCTGTTTGGCCCCTGGGTCCAAACACCCAAATGGCTTTTTCCCCTTTGTTCTTATGAGATGAGGAAAGACTTTAACAAATGAACCCAAAGTGAGATCTCGTTTAATAGAATTCACCCTCTCTTCCCATCTCCCCTGTTCTAATGACCACAACGTCCTTTTCAAAAGAATGTAGCTGTTACAAATCACAGCTGGCCAATTTCCAGTTGGAAAGTTCAATTTTTGTCTATCTACGTACCCTGACAAAATCCCCCTGGATACAGAACCAAGTGATCATTTTAGAAATTTGTATTGTCTGGATAACTGCAATGGTTGCACACAGACATCTATTGCCTTTTACCTTTGTCTGTATTGACTCTCAGTGAAACTAATACAAAACTACCGACGCTGACCAATGGAAAAATCTGGAGGTTGGTAGCTTTGATTGCTTATACTGTATGCAGTCAACCACTCAAGCAGCATAGATTAAAACATAAAAGTTTCGGCAATCGCTGAGCATTATAAATTCTCATTAGAGTCTCATAATCAAGACATTTGGTTGAGTGGAGCATACAGGTGTAGTAGCCCACATATGGACCCTGTCACATATGAAGAAAAAGATCGTCGCTTTAAGATGTAAAACAGGTTTTCTGGTAAGAATGTTACCTCTTTCAGGACACAGAAATAAAAGCACTAGTTTACTAGATTACTAGTTACCTGAAAAAGTGCTGGTACTACTGTGGGACACTGTTGCACAGGCTGTGCATTCTGGAGGACTTAGTGCAGTTTTGAAAGTATAATATGGGGGCGCCTGGGTGGCTCCGTCGGTTAAGCGTCCGACCTCAGCTCAGGTCATGGTCTCACCGTTCCCAAGTCGGAGCCCCACGTTGGGTTCGGTGCTGACAGCTCAGAGCCTGGAGCCTGTTTCAGATTGTGTCCCGCCCCCCCCTCCCCCTCTGCTCCTCTCCTGCCCACGTTCTTTTTCTCTCTCAAAAATAAATAAACATTAAAAAAGCGTTGTGTACTATTAAAAAAAAATAAGGAAAGCAACGAGAAGATCCAAGATGAGCTTAGGACGCGTACTAGGACAGTTTGGACTGAAATAGATGATGCAATCAATAGCCAAGCGTGAGAATAGAACCATTAATGAGGAATCTTTAATGTCAAGCAGTTGTTTGAATGTCATCTATTGTCTACAAACTGCAACTGAGCAGGTGACTCTCCTGTTCCACGATTACCTTTTGACTTCTGGGGGACATATTTTCTAGGAGGGTCAAAATACCGCACTTGAAAAATGAGCTATATGCCTGAGTGACACAGGCATGACTATATAAAATGTAGAAAGGCTGATTCTTCCTAACCGCATTTCATAAAATTCTCTCGGGGCAACCTATCTTTCCTGTGTTACCAAAATGGGGAAAAATCAGGTTAGCAAATAGCATTGTCTCTACAGCTTTTCTTAAAGCTGTGGAGGATGGCTGCTGTGATTTAGTAGGCCTTTTCCCTCTTTCGTGCCAGGGACTAGGTTTTGCAATATTACCTTGAGGATTTAGCATCTCAGCTTGGCTGTTTCTGACTCTCCAAAATGAGGAAGATGAATTATTTAACATCCAGGAAGCACCAGCTGTGTTCTCTCCTAAAGCTGAGCTTCCCCCACCAGAGGGATTTACAATTGAAATAGGTTTCTAATCTAAATAGGACTACAGTTTGGACAAGTGAACAAGACGAGAGAGTTTTTTTCCTAAGTGGAGAAGAGATATTAGTGAGCATTTCTTAGCGGTTTTCCCAGAGCACCTAGAAATTCTCTAGGGATTATATAGCCTAGCATCTTGCCAAGGGGACGGAGTGCTCCTGACATGAAGGCACAACTCTGAGGCCACTAAAGAAGGGGATTTATAACATGCAATAGGAGGGATTTAGGTTAGGGACAAAGACAATTCTCTTGATGGTCGGTGTTACACAGAAGGAGACGAGAGTATGAGAGAACTCTTTCCCTCAATGTTCTTAGAACCAGGGCAGTGGTTCTCAAAATTGTTCTAGAAATTTTGTACCCCAGGGGGCATTCAGCAACATCTGGACACGTTTGTTTTTGGTTGTCACAACGGGGGCGAAGAGGAAGACACTACTAAGTCTAGTGGGTGGGGACCAGAGATACTGTTAAACATTTTATAATGCACAGAGCAGCCCCTCCCAACTAAGAACTATTAGGCCCAAAATGTCAAGAGTGCCAAAGCTTAAGAAAGGCTGACCTAAAGAATTTAGACATGTTTTGAGTTCTCTCAAATGATTTTAATCAGCCTACCTGGGCCAGTTCTAGGAAATAAAATAATTCTTTCCATTTGTTTAATGAGAATAAAAATGGTTTGCCACCCTGTTGGGTGTGCTCTCAAGATGGGTTCCTCTTCAGGGAAGAGGGATCTCTTCCCAGGGACTCTCCCTGAAGTTCTCCAGTTGATTCCAGTCTTTGTTTTAGGAATTAATTTAAATCCCACTTCATCCCAAAAGCCTGAGGGAAAGACAAAGGTGATCCACTATTCCTTGAACTCCTTTCTATAGCAAGTAGTGTCTGCCTACCTCATTGGGCATTTACTGCCTCATGTATTTACTGTATGTACATGACAAGACAACTGTGTTGCGACCTTATCCAACCAAGTCAACTAAACTGTAAATTCCTTACTGGCAAGGGATAGTGTTTCTGCTGCATCAGAAACACACAATCTATTACCAGCTTGCACACAGTGAGAATTCCATAACCCTTTATTTATTATATGATGATAGAATTCTTTATTCATTATATGAGCCACTGGGTGGCTCGGTTAAGCGTCCAACTTGGGCTCAGGTCATGATCTCACATATTCAGGAGTTCGATCCATACATAGGGATTGCTGCTGTCAGCCCAGAGCCTGCTTCAGAGCCTCTGACCTCCTCTCTCTACCCCTCCCCCAATGGTTCTCTCTCTGTCTCTCAAAATACATAAATAAACATTAGATGATAATCAATATTCAATCTCTTCACATATTCTGAGGCCCCTCAGAGTGGTAGTTATTAAATAAAAGTAGAAGGACTCTGATTGCCAGTTTTCCCCAGTCTAAATTGGGGCAGGAAGAGATCATTTTAAAGTTACATCAAATATATTTCTATTTTCAATGGTTCCTATTCCACAATGCCAGGATATGGACTTTGATTTCTGGTCTTCATAAAAACTAGGCATCAGCATGACTTATTAGAAAAAGAAGAATTATTTAGGGTCATTCTATGTTAATAGAAAAAGGAATAATGAAATATCATAATAAAGAGAAATAGTTTTCTAATAGAGAAGTGTCATGATATTAGTCAGGTTTATTAGGGCTTTAGAGGAGTATTCCAAGAAAAGTGGCAGAAATTCGATCAATTAAGTGAGGTGCACATAAATTGAACTTAATAAAACTGCCTAAATTGCTTTGGAAAAAAATGCTGTAGGGAATATACTTTTATTAGTTCTGGGTGAGGGTGAATTTGATGATACAGTGAAACCTTTTCCACTTTTAATCTTGAGTTTCCCATGAAAACCATCAGGAATAACTTTAGAAATATTATCTACAACCAAACTAAAGACTGAAGAACCTGTGTGGTCAATGTGTAGTCAATGGTTTAGAAGTAAGAATGTAGGTACTGCAGTAAGAATACTGGCTCCAATCCAGTCTTACTGGACTTTGACAATTACTCAGTCTATGTCAGTGCACAACACCCTATTTGGTAGAACTGCTCCCGTGGATCTACATCAGATACGCCCTGGGCTATCCTTGCCTCCAAAGAATTCAGTTCTCCAGTGATGAAAGAGACTTCTTGATGCGCAGTCTTACTGTCTCCAAATTAAAACAAAGAACAACAATCAAAACCAAGAAATAATTATTGAATTAAATTACTGAATTACTGAATTAAATAAAGCAAAATCAAAGTGTTGCTCTAGGACAGTCAGATACAGCTCACTGGTTTTTCTATTCGTGAAGACTGAATTCACTGGGTAATTTTTTTTTTTTAATGTATTTATTATTTTGAGAGAGAGACAGAGTGTGAGGAGGGGAGAAGCAGAGAGAGAGGGAGACACAGAGTCCGAAGCAGCCTTCAGGCTCCGAGCTGTCAGTCAGCACAGAGCCCGATGGGGGGCTCGAACTCACAGACTGCAAGATCATGACCTGAGCCAAAGTCAGACACTCGACCGACTGAGCCACCCAGGCACCCCATCACTGGGTAATTATTTAATGCTGCACTTCACTTTACTAATACAAAGAATCCTTATGAGAAAAGAAAAAGGCCCATTTCTATTTTATGTTTCTCAACAAGGATTTTTGGCATCCTGCAATTTCTATATACACTGTAACTCTCAGAAGCATACACTGAGCATCTTTCAATCAGTCAAAATGTGAGATATCTTTTGAAGATTATGTTTACCCATTCTGTTCTGAAAAGATTTAATGGGACCTTTTCTTAGATATAAAAGTGACTAATTTGTTTAATGGCAACAAAAATGCTGATTTACCACCCAAGTGGTCACTAAGTCGGCGACATTTGTTAAACCAGATATTACTCAAAACGAAAGTAGGAATTAACCCTTTATTCTCTGTAATCAGTAAAAATGCTCAGCATTTTAGCTGTGGTTGCTTCATAATTTCAACATCTTAGTGGCCGTTGCATTACGATTTATGAAAGATGCCTTGTACTTGTGTCCATGCTTCATTTTTGCTGGTTAAATAATCTCATGATTATCTTAACCATTACTATACATCAGGGAGGAAAGACCTCAGGGTGGGATGATTTTTGGGGTCATGGAAAGTTCCACTATCCAACAATCTTCTGGCCAGGTCTTGTGGATGATTAATAACCCTCATGCTTTTTCATCTTGATATTTCTTGGTCCATACCCATAAAATTTTCCTGCTTGGTATTCATTTTTTAAGTCTATAACATTATTGGGATTTTATGCTGACTTCATAACCTTCAGAGTAACTGATCGTAGCAAAATATTTCCTTGCTTATAGAGAGCAGCTTCCCATTGACCTCGATTTTAATGAATACATTTTGAAAAGAAAACATTTATTACCAAGTGAAATAAGCATCTCTGAAAGACTTCTCCCACCAGCGAAGAGTAATTTTTTTTTTTAATAGAACCCCTGACGAGGCTGAATCTGATATAGCACCAATACTGGCTTATTCAAAGCTCTGAATCATTTTGGACTCACCTTTAAGATTCAAGTTACCACACTTTACTGATTGCTTCCCATTTAGTTGTTTTCCTTCTTCACTAGACTAGGTTTCTGGAAAAGAGGATCTGTACTTATCTCTGTAACTCCCCAGGCTAGCGCCGTGTCTGAATCAACGTAAGCATGGAATATATCTCTATTGAGAAAGGCTATTCATTGGGATAAGGCAGATACACAGAGTAGGGAGTTTGGAGCATGGCAGATGCTTGCATATCTTTATGAAGAATGCAACACATGTGTTTAAGACCCAGGACACACGTCAATTTCCCAAACTTAAAAGCCTGCTGAAAGCAAAAGGCTGTGAGGTAAAGAATGAGGTTTACAATAAGAGATTATGGAGCCAGAGAGGAAAAAGACCAACAGAATATAATGACCATTTCCAAGGTCGCAGGTAGAAGATGGTTCCAAAAAATACATTATAATGACCAGCGTTCTCCTTCTTCACTGAAGAAAGAACAAATAGAAACACCTATTCTAAATCGATGTGAGGAATAATTTTCTTCAAGAGAGACATTAAGTAGCAAATAGGTTACTGAAAGAATGTATAAACAAGGCTTTCTGATACTTGTAGATTAGATAACCTGCCAAAATTTCTCTTAATGAAGGCTTATGAACATTTATGCACAAAATAATGATACTTATGTTAGACCCCTTTAAGGTGCACAAGGCACAACTACTGAATAGTATTTAGAACAGTAAATAAAAGAGGAACCAAATCCCTATCTTATACGCCCCTGCAAAACATAAGAGAGTGGGATACCAAATGGGATAACTTCCTTTTTGTGATACATAATTACGAGTTTTCAGTGGCCAGTGGCACACATCCTATCATTCATGTGGACTAGGAAGACATCCTTTTAACTCATTCTATCAGGTGATTTATAATTGCCAT
The DNA here is from genome assembly GCF_023721935.1 of Panthera uncia. NCBI lineage: Eukaryota > Metazoa > Chordata > Mammalia > Carnivora > Felidae > Panthera > Panthera uncia. The sequence goes on from NW_026057580.1 coordinate 16,071,489, forward strand.
TTAAACACAATAAGTGAGGGAGGATATGATTTGTGAATCCGCTAGGATGCTAATGGAAAAGCTCTCTACTGACCCAAGAAGGGCACTTAAATTGTTCCGGCTCCTATGTAGTTGGAACTACTTTAAATATTCATTGCACTTTAATGAACGTACTTTTCCTTTAATTAGACATGGTGTTAATACTCTTTTAATCTGAATTGATTTGCCACACTGATCTGGGGAAGCCAGGATCTGTTTATGAATGAATTAGAAGTCTCAAGCTTACTAAAACTAGTAGTTAACCTTCCCAGAACTCTTATGTCTCAAAAGGAAGCATAATATTATTTTCACAGGTGAAAAGATACAAGACATGGGGTGTATTTAGCTAAAGATTAAGTAAAGTTTGGCAAGCTAAGACTGGGAATATTTTGAAATTCCTTAATATCATGTTTTTAATACTCAATATGTGACAATTAAAAAGATCACGAAGTCACTTGATCTTTCATTCATTCAACACGTATCCTTTACTTTTTTCTCTGCACTTATCAAAAGGACGGACTAACGATGGATAGTATTAATGAATTGGTTGCACAGTAGCAAAGCGTGACCACCTCAGGATATGAAGGTATTTAGGTTATCTTGGTGAAAATTAAGGAGTTAATAACAACTTAATAAAGGTGAAGGTCTATTTCAAGTCCTGGTATTATACTTCTTTGAGCTGTCAAGATTTATTACCTTTGGCTGTATCACCATAACAATATTTTTCACGTGCCTCCAGGTTTTCTTTATTAATCTCCTTACAGAAATGCGTGCCTTTTGAAGTGTCCAGGGATATATTTTCCCAATGACGAGTAATCCAAGACATCTTTGGAATATAACAAATTGATTAAGACATCATACTTCTGGCCAGTCAATACCAGGTTAAGGAATTATAGGAGAGGATGAAGTTGTTTATTTAGCTAAAGAGCTCCCATGGAGGTAATTTACCTGGTGGGGAAATGGTGTGATTGTTGCTGTCAAGGCAAATGCTCTCTCCTTTGGGACCTCAGAGGCTGAGGCTCAGGGGAAATAGCATTTGCCCCTTATCCTCTCACCCGTTGCAAAATTGCTGGATAGGATGGTGGGATCTTCTGGTCTAAGGTCCCTCAGTGTTTCTCAATTTGGTTATCCCTGCATTCATTCATACAAAGACTTCGAAAATACCAATGCTTGGGCCCTTTCCCCAGAGATTCAAATTCAGTGGTCTGGGGAGGGGCCCATGGCACCATAAAATTGGAAAGTTCCTGAATTGTTTTTTTGGAGAATCACTGAGCTATAGCAAGTGAAAAGCTGTAACAATTACTTCATAATAGGATAAGCCACAAGGTACTCTTAGAAGCTTAATCTTGGATGTGGTCCTTAACAAAGTAATTCACAGCATTTTGGAGTTGGTCTACAAATAAATCAGGTCCTTCTAATTTTCATCCAGGGTTTTTCTTGGGACACCTCCTCCCCTGGAACTTGTTGACCTATATTTGTATCTTGTTTTTGTAAGTGCATATACTTACAAAAGAGACATCTTAAATCATGGAAGAAAATGCTCTTTTCCTATAGCTTCTATTGACAAGCCAGAATATTTTGCTTTCTTCCTTAAGCCTATTAAAGATAGTAAAAATCAGTTCCAAAAACTCTGCCCCAGAAGCACTCTAAAGGTAACAATAAATGAACAATTAAGTAAATTATGTCGCAGTCACTTGCCAGACTTTTGAACAACCGATAAAATTATAATTATGAAAATGCTTGTGAAAAAATGAAAATAAATAGAATCAAAAGACATATACCATATATGACAACTGTGTATTTTATAGTTAAAGACTAGAAATAAATTGTGTATAGAATTGGTGAGTGGGATTGTGAGAGATTTTTCACTTGGTTTCCTAATCTTTCCTTGGTGTTGTTATAATGTTGATTCATATTTAAAAATACCTATAATTTATTAAGAAACTACCAGGTGCCAGAAATTTTGAAAATCTATAGATAGGATATTAATAATACAATTTTTAACAGAAAAATTGAAGGACAAAGACATTAAGTAGCACGTCTGAGTCATAGAGCTAGTAAATGACAAGATCGGATTCAAAGGTTTGTCAGTTTCTTTTTTTATTACCCTCTTCATTGTTATTTAAAAATTTTAAAAGAGGGACTCAATCAATAAGACCCCTACCTCCCACCTCAATAAAAACATTTGTTACTTTAGGTTAAATGGACTGGATTGTCCATGCTTATATGTTTAACATCATCAGTAAGTTTTCTGGATACTAAGTTGAGGGAAAGATGAAAAATGAGAATCTCTTATCAGTTTAGTTATCAATTAATGAAATATTCTTCTATCATGAAAAAGTCAAGGAGGATAACATCAAATTAATAAACAACTTTTTGAGGGGCACCTGGGTGGATCAGTTAGTTGAGTGTCAGACTTTGCTCAGGTCATGATCTCACAGTTCGTGGGTTCAAGCCCCATGTTGAGTCTGGAGTCTGTTTTGGATTCTGTGTTTCCCTCTCTCTCTGCCCGTTCCCTCCTCACATTGTCTCTCTCTCCCTCTCAAAAAATAAACATTAAGAAATTTTTTTTGATTAAAAAAAACTTTTTGAGAGAAGTTAACTAGAAATATAAACTTGGATATTGTTTAGTAAGTTAAGATGTGATTAGTAACATACTGATAAGATGTGATTAGTTAATAAAAAAAAAAAAGTCTAAAGTTTCTCAGCCTAGAAGGGATCCAGTTCCTTAAAAATAATCCCCAAGGTAAAAAATGGCTGGAAAGAATGAGATGATAATAAACGTTAAGTTGCTAATACCAGTTTTATGTGCCATTCCCTTAGAGAGATATGCTCTATCTATGAAAAGGGGTCATTAAACTAGTTCAGACCCTGGGCTTCCCAGGGCCCTGGGAGCTCCAGCAGGGTGCGTGTCTGTCTCTGGGGACACTTACTGGTGCCCCACCATCCCTGTCCTCATGCTCCATTACTCAGGCTCTGCCTCCTTCCCCAGGAATTTGCCCTAAAGAGATTATCCCACAAACTGCACTGTGCAGGAAGATCTGGTTCCTGGGAAGAGAGAAATGAAAAGCTAGAATTTTCTCACATTTCTTTTAAGCTAGAAGTGTGAATCAGATATGATCCCTGCCCTTAAAAGTCTTATAATCTTGAAGGAGAATAAGACAGATTCTAAATAGCACATATACTCCTTTGTGCTATTATACGCATGTTTAATAACATGCTTCATCTCGGTTTCTAATGCAACATTTCATACATGGAAGGGTAACCTATCCTGTCTAGGAGTTCATATTTTGGTTTGCTAATATTCCCATGCAACAGATTTTCACTAATTTACATCCATCATCTATTTTCTTTCATTAAACTTTTTTCTCGTACATAAGTATTTTTTATCTTAAAATATAAAACAAAAGACTGCTGAATGGAATCTTTAGCTTGTAGACTCTTTGGATAAGTTTCTTTTCCTCATTCAATTTTCATTTCACTAGCAAATAAACACTTGGAACTATTAAAACAGTAAGTGTAACTTGGGTTTCCTATGGACGGAATATACAAATAAGGTTGTAGTACAAGAGCTTAAATTTCACTTGCTTGTATCTTCACTTTAAGATGGGAACTCTGGGAGCGCCTGGGTGGCTCAGTCGGTTGGGCGTCCGACTTTGGCTCAAGTCATGATCTCATGGTCCGTGAGTTCGAGCCCCGCGTCGGGCTCTGTGCCGACAGCTCGGAGCCTGGAGACTGTTTCGGATTCTGTGTCTCCCTCTCTCTGACCCTCCCCCACTCATGCTCTGTCTCTCTCTGTCTCAAAAATAAATAAACGTTAAAAAAAAAAAAATTAAGATGGGAACTCTGGCCCCTGAAAACTTTTACCCTTACATTTCTGGGAGTCTTTCTGCTCTCTTTATTATTTCCCAAAACACTTTCCATGGTCTTCCTCTCCAGTCCCCTGGTTGATTGCCATTAATGTGAGCTAGCACTGGCACTGGTCTTGACTCTCTGAAGTTGGTGCTGTGGTCTTCAGATGTGATTCTGTGAATTCTCTTACTGCTAGGTTGCCACATAAAATACACATAAAATACACATAAAATACACATAAAATTTAACTGGCACCCAGTTAAATCTGAATTTCAGATAAGTAAAGAATGCAATATATAGGATGCATTTCTACTAAAAAAATTATCCTTTGTTTATCCAAAATTCAAACTTAACTTGGTGCCTCGTATTTTTACTTGCTAAATCTGACAGCCCTACCTTGTGCCCAAGCCATACCATGCCTCCTGCAGTCTCTCGTGAGCTAAAGTCACATGTGTGCTATATACAGGTGGGGAAAATGGCTCTCTTTTCCTCTTCCGATGGCCTTTTGTCTCTTTATTATTTTTAAGTTCATTTATGAGACTGATTTACTTTGAGAGAGAGAGAAGGCATGAGTGAGGGAGGGCAGAGAGAGAGGGAAAGAGAGAATCCCAGTCAGGCTCTGCTCCATCAGTGCAGAGCTCCACGAGGGGCTCGAACCCCTGAACCACGAGATCATGACCTGATCTGAAGTTGGACACTTAACCAACCGAGCCACCCAGGCATCCCAGCCTTTTGTCTCTTTAGCCCAACATTGCTTGTGCCATCTTAAGACCACTCACAGGAACAGCTTTCAGTGTCTTTCTGTGGCCATCTATCTTTGGGGTTTAGACAGCCTTAGAATGTCAGACTCACTGTGGCGGGCTTTTTTTTCCCTGTTCTCTTAGACATTCCCCCAATGGCTTGTCCCACAGTCCTCCTTATTGGCTAGCTCCTCCCAGACAAGTCAATTTACGTAATGAAGGCTACCAGCTCTCTTGGTTCATGAGGCACATACAGTTTTATTTCATCAAAGACTTTCAACAAATAATAAAACTTAGACTGTGATTACGGGAACTGCCTTCAAAGTGCCTCTAACGTGCGTGGAAGTGTTTCCTACCTTTGGAAGCACTTAGGGAAGCTCTGTGGAAAAAGTGGCTTTGGGGCTTCAGCTTTTAAGAAATGTGTGCGAATTTGACAGCGTGAAAGAAATTCCAAGCAAATGTAACAGTATGAGTGGAGGTAAGAAGACAGGAAAGTTCAGGGTTGGCTTACTTTGGTTTGGTGACACCGTATGATGTACAGCAACTGGAAACTATAAGGAAAGTTGGTGCCCTGGACAAGGAAAGTTCTCCATGGCCATGGTCAGGAGTTTGTAATTTCTTCTCCAGGCAATGGGAAGCGCTTGCAAGATTTGGTTAGAAGAAAAATATAATCAAGAGATGCTTATAGTCCTGTTACACAGGCTACATTCCAAGTGTGAGAAATTATAGGAGAGAGATTAGTTTATCACATAAATAAAGTAGGTAAGGAGTAATGAAGTCCCAAGGGAGGGACAGGAGAAAGAAAAGGAAAAACAGAAATTTGAAAGAGACCTTGGTCTGAAAACTTGATAATCATTTTAATCAGCAGAGTTTTGTTTTGTTTTGTTTTGTTTTTGTGGGTTTTTTGGTTGGTTTTTTTTTTTTTAAATTCCCAATGCCCATGCCACTTCGAGACTAATTAAATCAAAATCTCTGGAGATGAGACCCCCACATCAGTATTGTCAAATCTCCCCTCCTGATTCCAACACTCAGCCAAGACCGATCACCACTATTGCAGAGCAGGAGTTCTCTCACTTCCGTAGGAATGAGAGTCACCAAAGGGCTTGTTGGGCACCATTGCCAGAGTTACAACAGATCTGGAATGAGGTCTAAGAATTCTCATCTTGAACAAGTTCCTAGGTGGTGTGGGTGCCGTTGGTCCAAGGACCATGCTAGCAGAACTTCTGGGGTGGAATGATCAGGACCTAACAGTTAATTAGCTATTACTATGTATATGTCTTGGCTGGTTGGGGGGAGAGGGAGAAAGAGTTAATTACAGGGGACTGAGATTCTGAGCCTGAGTAAATGGCAGCATAGAGGTGCTATTCAGCAGTCATAGACAGTGGAAGAAAATAGATATTGGGCTTGAATGAGAATATGGAGAGAAAAGACAACGAAAAAGAGTGTTTTATGGGGGGGCATTATAAAAATGGGAACAGTAAGAAGAGGGAGCCAGTAAGAAGCAGAGAACCATCAGAGACACAGAAGGAGAACCAGAATGTCACAAACACCTAGCAGGGAGAAAGTGGTCAAGGCTAGCTCTGCTAAGAACATCACAAAAATGTAACCTCTGAGATATTTCCAAACCCAGTGAACGCAGAGAACCAAGGTCCCACATTTTCCTTATCTGCTCTTTACTATCCTTAGCAAAGAGAGGTCAGAATGATAACCCTGGAGGCAGCTTAAGGTCTTTAGTGCAAAAAACAGAGGGATCTGTATCCCTCACACTGCACTTACTAAGGAAATAAGGATGACAACCATATGACAGAAAGATTTTCAGCTTTGAGGGTTGAAACAAAAAGGGCTTTTCACCTAATCTGGCTAAGGGCAGAGTATCAGTGCTCATGGAGTTAAGCCCCTAGCAGCTGTTAAGAATTTACAATGAACCTGGTGCTGTTCTAATGCCGTATGCGGCTCCTGCTCACAGTGGGGTTCATGGATCAGTGGCATCGGCATCACTTGCTAGAAATGCAGACTTTCATCCACACCAGACCTCCTGGAACTGAATCTGTATTTTTGAAAATATCCCCAGGTAACATTTAGAGCTTGAGGTAACAATTAGAACTTGAGAAGCACTGCTTTTAGGTATCATGAACTCATTTAGTCTACTCAGTGCTATGAGGTAGGGACTATGAGGAGGGAGCTGAGTTCTGAAGAGGTTACAACATTAGTACAAAGTCATACAACTAATGGGGCAGAGCAAAGATCTACACCCAGATAATCTAGATCCATAGACCTGGATCTGACTTGTGTTACATCAATGCTCAAGAAACTCTTACAATGTCCCTTCCCATAGTCGCCGTACCTTCCACCGTGGTGGCTCTTATCCAACGCTTTTAAGGTGCCTGTCGTCCCCTTTGTTCTCTTGTGTCTACCATCCAAGCCATGCACGTTAACCTCCTCACCCCTTAGATCTCAGCTCATAGTCACCTCCTCAGAAGGCAGCAGTATCCAACACCCCAAGACTTGGTATTCCACTCTCACAGTGCCATTTTTTCTTCCATGATAATCTGTAGATATGAATTCGTGTGATTTTTGCCTTTTTTTGCCAGGCTTAAGCACCTAGAGGGCAAATGCACATCTGTTTTGTACCTCATGGAATTGCCAGGGACCAAGATGGAGCCTGGCACAGAGTCGACATGATCCGTTACCTAGATGAGTGTGCACAGGAATGACTTTCAAATCAAATGTGCACCTTCCCCACATTAGCATGGACTATAGTGCCAATCAGAACTGAATACTCTTGGGGGCGCCCGAGTGGCTCAGTTGGTTAAGCGTCCAGTTCTTTGTTTTGGCTCACGTCATGATCTCACAGTTTGTGAGTTGGAGCCCTGCATCTGGCTCTGCTCTGACAGTGTGGAGCCTGCTTGGGATTCTCTCTCTCTCTCTCTCTCTCTCTCTCTGCCTCTCCCCTGCTCCCTGCTCGTGCTGTCTCTCTCAAAATAAATAAATAAACTTTAAAAAAAAAAAGAATACACTCTCCCTCCCTCCAGGTAATTAAGAAACCTGGTGAGGTGAAAGAACAGACTTGAACATTCAAAAGAAGTGTAAACTTTGAGGCTGAACCTGATCCATCCAGGCAAGCCTCCACCTGCCAGAAACATTCAGGACCTCCTGAGGCTATGAGAACCCTGTGTATGTACAACCACTTTCCAGAATCCAGAGCCAGTAAGTACTCTGCCTTCAGCCTTTGAGGCAGCAGAGGAAAGTCAGAGTGGCCCACGTGAGCCCTCCCCGTATTGGCAGGGTAGCTCTGGAGGGAAAACATTGGCTGTTCTAACACAAATCCTATAACTAAACAGAGTCCATTCATTCTGAGTGCTGCTCATCAGGTACCTTTCAGAGGTCCCGAGTTTCTCTGAATGACAGAGAATAAGCCTTGATTTCAGTGAATGGCTCTGCCATAATAATCGTGAGAAAAGCACGGATTGCAACGTCACTTTAAAAATACGCCCCACTGTAATTTCGTGTCTCATTTTCCCAAATACTCTTGCTCCTATGGATAGTTCCTATACCTTGTGTTCTCATATTATATTAACATAATTAGGCTAACTAGGCCTTAATGTTGCCACTCTCGTGAAGAAAAAAACTGCAAAGGGCCTTGAGAAAAATGCTGCTGATGTTTTTTTCTTAAAGAGATGGTTAGATTTAATTTCAACATTTTTGGAAAATATTGAAAACGACAGTAATCAGCTTTAAGCTTAACCAGGTGACAGTTCCCAACGACAGCTGATACGGACGAGGGTTTCTCCATGCGGAAGAGCTGCTTGCTAATTCTCCAGGCATTTCCTCAACATCTCTATCACGTGCCTGAATGATATGGCTATAGGCTCAACTACTCAATTTTCTTAGGGTGTTCTTGGTCTGAATTGACACGTTACTTCAAGCTCAGCCATGAATGAGGAATCCGGAGGTCCACCTTGTGTCTTAGACCTGAGCTTTTCAAATGCTCAAATGCATGAATCACCTAGGGGCTTTGTTAAAATGCAGACTCCTGTCAGGTGAGATGCGGGAATTTGCATTTCTAATAATGTCCCAGGTGATACTGATGCTGCCTGTCCATATGTAACACTTTAGGGAACAAGGTCTTAGAAAACAAAATGAAATTGATTTTGTTATTTACAATGCAACTTGGCACCCTTTTTAACCAGAAGCATTGCCTAAACGTTTCCGCGTGCCAGGGCTGGGATAAATGTAACCCTATCGACCAGCACAGGGGCAGAAACAATCCGGAGAAATGAGTTACTCCCAGGATTCCACCCTGGGGAGGGGGCCCCAAGGTGATCTGTTTGACTCAGGGAAGAAACAGGCTTGCTGTTCAATCTAGAGCCGTCTTACACAAATCTAGAGTCTAGGAATTTCCAGACTCCTTTTTAAAAAATATTTATACCAAGCACATACAGAAGTGCTTGGAAGTATCTAGAATAGGCTTGAACATATGCTGATCACTCTAAAATTGAATTAAAAGCAATGTGGCCCAATAATGATGTAACAGCTATTGGGTTAAAATGGAAAATACTCTCCAAACACAATGTATTTTGAAATGCAAAATATAATAGCTTGTTTCAGTTAAATAATGTCTAAAATAGAAAAGGCTGAGAAAATAACTGTTAGAGCTTATCATTGCTTAAAGTGGCATGAGAGGCAAAGGAGTGGTTTCTTTTGGAGGGGGGAGTGGCCTTAGTTCTTCCTGCCCTCCCACCATGTTGTGTCTCTTTGACTTCTTTTCTCCACCCTTACCCCAAGCTCTTGGTGGTCCTGCACCACTGAGGGAAACACCAGCAGATCAACTGAGAGTAAGAAAAGAAGAATGGAGAGATCCATTTCTGTTCCTTTTTTTTTTTTTAACCATCCCTTAATCCTTGAATTTCAAACATGAGGAGAGTATAAATAAAATTATGAAAATTATTTACTTTAGTTAAAAATAGGTCTTTGTTGAAGCCAAGGAGAAGGAGATAGCTCCACCATCAAGCAAGCCTTTTGCCCATTTGGATGCTCAGTGTTGGAGGAGGTCATTAAGAGGACATGACCTCTGATTGACCCATAAGGTTGACCTGGGTAATCAGAGGCTCCTGACCCCTTCCCCTGGCCTTGCAATATACATACTGTCCATTATTCTCACAGTGAGAGATGTTTTCAAGGATGCAGCCCTGAGAAAGCAATGTGTTGTTGAGACCATCTGGACGGTGTATGTAACTGAACACAGGCTTCTATACAGACTTTTAAGATTCTCACAGGCAGGTATAGAGATCTACTCATCTTGTGGCTGCCCAGGAAAAGCCTCATATAGAAGTTCTCTTGCTCATTAAACCTTGACACCTACCAATCTAGGGTGGCCTGCTTCTTTCTTTGGTCTCTCTTTGCCTTCTTTGTATGGAGGAACAGTTTTATTTTATTTTATTTTTTAATGTTTATTTGTCTTTTTGAGAGAGAGAGAGAGAGAGAGGAAGAGAGACAGAGCATGAGTGGGAAAGGGACAGAGAGAGGGAGACACAGAATTTGAAGCAGGCTCCAGGCTCTGAGCTCGACACAGAGCCCAACATGGGGCTCAAACCCACGAACCATGAGATCATGACCTGAGCCAAAGTCTGGTGCTTAACTGACTGAGCCACCCAGGCACCCCATATTTTATTTTATTTTTTAAGTTTATTTATTGTTGAGAGAGAGAGAGAGACTGCAAACAGGGAAGGGGCAGAGAGAGACAGAGAGACAATCCCAAGCAGGCTCTGCACTGACAGTGCCCATATGGGGCTCGAACTCCCCAACCGTAACATCACCACCTGAGCTGAGATCAACCGTCTGACGCTCAACCTTGACTAAGCCACCCAGGTGCCCTGTGTACAAGGAACAGTTTTTAAACCAGTCAGAAAAATTTAATAAACCAACTTATCCTGACTCGGTGGCTAGGAAATATATATACAATAACTTCATTAGGAAACCGTGATGACCATTATTGAACAGCATAGTTCAGATCTAACCAAACACATCTACTTTATTCCACAGGAAAAATATTCTAGAATATATTCCCAAATCCACCGTAATGATAGTCATCTACTACCTAGTGGAACGTTACATCAGAATGCTAGAACTTGAAGTCCAGATTGGTGATGGGATTTGTCCATTAACACACAACTGATCTTTAAAGAACTGGGCTTAGAACTTAGAGCTCCTGAATATTTCCCAATTTACTCCCCATTGTCTTATCCCAACCTATATCATCAATTATTTTTCCTGATGCCAATTTAAGACAAAAACACCCAAACTTGTCTGGGACAAAATACCCTGTCTGAAAACTGAAGACCACACTGTAGGTTTCCCACCTGCAGTTGATCATGGGGCCTCACCATGGTTTGTTTTGAGTTGATGTGAAATGATATTAAAGATGAAATCACTGGCCAGTGAGGCATTTGCTAAACAATTTGCAGCAGGTTCCTCGGTCAGCATACAGTAGGGGTTTGCCCAGACTGGAAGTTTCACTCCCTTATGGATGAATAAGAGAAGTGAAGCTTCCTTTCCCCATCTTATGAACTAGTGGATCTGAGTGAGCCAGCGGACAACTGTGAAAGATCAGTAGTGGTCTTTTAATGCAGATCTGAGATGACTTGGGAATTATGGCACGAGATTTTTCTTAGTACAAAAGCCTGTTGTTACAAAGAATGGTGCAGAGCGTGATGGGACCTAATGTAGTATTGTGATTAAGAATTCAGTACGGACACCTGGATTCAAATCCCAGCTCCAACGTGTACTATCTCAGGGACCTTGTACAAGTCATTTAACCTGGTCATTAGCTTCCTTACCTATAAAATGAGAATAAAAATACTCCCCTGACTCACAAACTTGTAACAATAATATGCTATGTATAAAGCACAATAAATCTGAACATTCAGTAAGGTAGCAATGTTTTCCCCCATCAAGAGACAGAATCACGAAGGTAAGCTTGAATCAAAATATCCTGAGAGAAGATCTTGACATGGATGTCTTACAAGATTTTAGAATAAATTAGGGAAAGAGGTCTGGAAGAACCAAACTTTCTTGGAAATCTCTAAAATAATGTTGGTCCTCACTTTCCATGTTGGCTTAGGTTGCCCTTCCATTGAGTCTGGAATGAAATAATCAATGGCAATATCTTCCAAACCTGGAAATGTCCCCACAGAAGTGCTGTTCTTTATTAAGAAACAGGAAGATCTTTCTTTGCTCCTGTTCTTAAATATGGTATATTGAAGCACATACACTTCAGTTCAACATCTATTCATAGGTGTGGGATTAATGAAATTTAGTGGGAAGGACAGGCTGCAGGGGAATCAAATCTGCTTCATTTCTTTCTCACCATTTGCTATGGACCCCATTTGCCTGCTTCTTCTTTTTACTTGTGCATTTTACTGTGGCCAGAGTAAAGATCTTGGAGTCCAGAGTGGTCCTTGCTTAAGGATTTTGAGCACCTGATTCATTTTATTCAAGAGACTGGGTTCATCAATATGTTATGTATTTAACTTAGAAATTCAGTCTAGCCACATTGTATTAACTTATACAATATGTAGTTTACTAGGTGGGGAAAAAAAGGCTCTAAACTATTGGGGCCAAAAACATTTTATAGAAATCTGGAGAATGTAGAGACTACCTTTAAAAATAAAATTATGCCACAGAGGTATGAAAAGTGATGATAATTTTGTGATATTACAGTACAAATGTACAAATTAATCAACAGACTAATCAATGATATGAATACTATCTATAAAGAACTGAATTAGGTTGGGGGGAACATAAATAGCATAGAAGGAATATAAGACATGACTTTGTGCCTCATCTGGAGTATGATAATGGATATAATAATATAAAGATTTTAATTAGAGACACCCTTATAGAGTTCCTATCATGCAGGTGTAGGAATTGCAGATTTGGGCACCTTTTCCACACAGTTTTTGAAAATGTGTATGTTTCATTTCTTCTATAGTATTCTAAGCTGACTCCTGCTTTTTTCATACCAGCTTTATCTGAGACTCTGTTACCAGCCAACTTTCCATGTCTCTGCTTCTCTGGATCACCTTGGCAAGATAATCGTGTTTATCAGAAGTTCTAAACCCTTCTGTGCTCAGGACTACTTGGGTGTCTTCGTGATATTTGGAAGATGTCCTTCCAACGGTCAGAACTGTTTCTGGTCGCTTCTTTCTGTCAATCGGTGTTTCTACATCTTCAGACTATCTCTGAGAACTGACCTGCTGCTTCTTCCGTGTCAAGAGATTGCCAATCCCTGCTCACGTTGTCCAGCCAGTGCTATTTATTTTGCATTTTCCCACAACTCCTGCTTCCCTGCCTAACAATGGCATCTTCCACCATGAAAATTTTCCATATTGAGTTGGGAAGAGAGGTGACCCAAGTATGACAGAGGAAAGCAAAATGAATTAGAGGGCCATAAACGTAAGTACAGAATTTCCCCTCAAATCGCATACACCAGAAGTTCTCAAACTTTACCATGCATCAACATCCCAGGGACACTTCTTGAGAACCACTGCCACATGTGAATCAAAATCATCTCCAAATAACATGTAATCAAAACAAGAGGCCATCTCATTTTGCTCTGTGACAAGGAGCTCTTAACCTAGACATCCTTGGAGACCCTTTGATAGGATTCGAGCTCTCCATGGTACTCCACAAATTATATTTTATATTACATTAGCATGTGTGAGATTGCATCCGGATGCTTGAGAGGGCCCACTGCTCTCAGAAGACACTCAAAGGATGCATTTTCCCAAACATTATCTTCTACAACTCCCACTGATGCCATGCAGTGAGAGTCAAGCCAGCACATGTGTGGAAGCGTTGACATTAGAACGGAGCAGAATAGGGCTTTACAGTTTATAGAGCCAAGGTATAATTTTCCTGTTTTTTTATGGTTAATAAAATAATTCTGTTAATACTATTATACTGGCCTTTGTAATCAATTATTCCATTCTTTCATGATTATACACTGACTCCTACCAAGATGTAGATCCACCAGTCAACCAGCCAAAAAGTTTAGATGGAGCGCCAATGATAGGCCTAGTATGGTGTTGGCTCAGTGAGGAACCCAAACATTGTAGAATCCCTGCTCACAGGCAACTCTCAGTGAGGATACTGACATACACTACTTGTAAGCCCTGTGAGAATAAGAACCTTGTTTTTCTGACCCCAAATTCTGTCTCATGTGCCTACAAGAGCCCCTAGCAAATCACAGGAGCACAGCTAAATATTAAATGAGTGAATTAAAGACCTCAGAGGTTTATACTGTAAATGTCATAATGATTTTGACGGATAAACAAAATATTCACAGTGGCTGATTGGCCAACGCTCTTACACCTGGAGAGTACTGCTGAATAAAGGAAATAAGGGACCCAATTAATAATGCACGTTAATAATCTGCAAACTTGCCTCCACAGGGAAAACAAATTGAAATTTAAATATGACACAGTTTCAAATGGCTCTTTACACCAGATGTCCGGCATAGGTAAGAACTCAGTTAAAAGATTAGGCTAGAAGATCACCTCTCCCTCCACTGCATCCTTTCCTGTAGCAAGTGATAATGTTGATGGCAAAGGATTTGGGTAACAAAAAGCATGCTGCCCAACCACATATATTCATCATGCTTCCTTCGATAAGTGTGAAGCAGGCAAGCCCTTCCTTACCTAGATTTCAAGCTGATGAATCATCTGTCTAGTTTCAGTAAACCCCAAGGGACTGCTCAGCTTTGTAAAGCTGAAACCCTGTCAGCCTCTGGATGCATTTAAACAAGGACAACGTGTTAAAAGGAGGCAGGTTATGAGGTTTCCTGAGGAATCCCTAGTTTCTAAGTGCACAAAACTCTCCTTCAATGCACAATAAAGAGCTTTTGTATCTAAAATAACCCCAGAAAGTTATTTTTAAATCGTGTATAGATGCTGACTATCTCAAATACATAAAGAGAAATATTAATGATATTCGGCCATCCATTTACCCAAACGAGGTCCCTCCTATTCCATTATCTCCATGGTAGCACACACATAGCCTTATACACGTTAGAAGAAAGAAAATTCCTCCTTCTTGGGAAATACCTGTCCTGGGAGTTCTCCGTTGTGCAGGTTCTGAGCACACACAGGGTCGAGCATACAAATGGTGCAGTGACTCTTTTGGAAGTCACATTTGTCCCTGAAACTTCAGTCACCTGGAGACTGCATGCCTCATTGCCTGCAGCAGCTCAATCCTGACAGTGTAGGATGAGTTTAGAAATCTCATTTGAGCAACAAAATTTGAATCGAGAGTTCAAACAGCATAATGTGTTTAATGCTGAAATAATCTTTTTTTTTTTTTTTTTTTTTTTTTTCATTTTTTTCTGACTGGAATTTTTCTCTTTTTTCTTTGCTTTTGGGCTATCATCTTGGTTTGGTTTGGATATTGTGACGGGAAAGGAGGGTAACAGGACTCAGTCTACGGGAACATCTGTTACCTGCACATCCCCATTTGTACACATAGAACGTCTCTGTTTCTTCTGCTATGCTAACACACTTACACATAATTCCTGAAATCCCTACTACATTCATATCCACTGCTTCCAGACACACACTCACAAGGCACCAAAACACAAAATCTCTACATGTCAAAATCAAACCAGGCTGAAGACGTAAATAGGTGAACATGGCACCAGGTGGATGTGTAATCAGTAATAAGAAATACATCGAGCCCCATAATGAAAAGAAATCCCCCAAATTGTTTAGGATTCCCCCTCCCCCTTCCATTCACTGATTTATTAACCCTGAACAAAGATGTAATTGCAGGGTCTCAGAAACAACTCTTTTTTTTTCCATTTTTTTTTTTTTCATTTTTTTGGCATTTGTTTTGTTTGGCTTTGAATTTCTTAATATCTAGTCGTACCATTCATTCATTGCCTGTTTTCTTCACTCAGTTGCCCATCTTTCCCCCCCCCCCCCCCCCAAATGAAAGAAGCATTAGCTTCTGAGTCTTAAGGATGAGACCTCTGCATTTTCTTTGCTTGTTTAGGGCAAGAAATGAAGTGCTGCCTCTTTAATTGGCAGAAGCATGCAGGAGGAGCGTACCTTTAATTTAGTGCTGGGATACCTCACTTGCACCCTGGCTGTTGTCTTATTGGAGACGGCAGCCTGCCTGAGATCCTCTAGCACTGAAATAATATCATCCAGCACGCATTTCTTATCCTGATTTTTCAACACACACAGATGGGAAAAAGTATAATTATAGCCCTTGTGGTTCACCTTCATTTCCAGCACGGCTCGGTGGGTCTGCAGGATCCCCTCAGCCTGGAGCAAAATATTGTCCCCGGGTGGGGAGAGGAGGATCACCCTGCCATACCTCCCAGGGGTGTGTAAGTCCGAATAGAGCTGGCTTTTGGACTGGTCCAGGGGGAAAAGGCTGCTGGCCAGGCTGCGCTCGATCTTGGCCAGGCTGTGGCTGGGAGCGACCAGGCGCTCCAGGTCGCCCTCGGGCTGGAAGCGGTTGAGCGCGCTGAGGCCGAAGGTGATGGTCAGGACTGCGGGCACGGTGAGGAAAAAGACCGGGTGCCGGCTCACGCACAAGCCCAGCCTGTGGCAGCACGACTGGAGCCCTCTGCGAAGCACCTGCCGCAGCATCCTCCACCAGATCCAGCTCGCAGGCGCTCCCGGCCGTCTTAAAAAGCACATGTGACATGTGTAAGCGCCGGGCCCCCCCCCCCCCCCGCTCCCCCATCCCACCCCCCTCCGGGCCAGCCCCCCTCCCCAGCACCGCCGCGTTCCCACCCCTCCGCGCTCACCCCCAACCACTCCGCCTGGTCTTTCCCCGGCCCCACCTCCATGCGCTCCTACTACTCTTTCAAACACTGCAGCAAGTTGCAGCAAGGCGGGCAAATATCGACAGCGCGCTGCGGGGGCACCGCGGGGCCCACCCCTCCCCAGCCTCCCCGCGCCCTCGCCGCCTCCCGCGCCCCTCTCACCGCATGAGCAGCGTTCCCTCGGTCTAGCCCTTCATCTCGGTGCTGCAGTCCCCCGGCCTCCCTCGCTGGAGGTGGTTCCGCGCGGAGCGTCCCACAGATGTGGATTTCCTCTCCGTCCTGATGGGGTTCGGTGCCTAACTGGAACCATGTGCCTCGGTGTTGTAAGAAGCAGACATGTGCCCCAAAAGGGGCGGAGGGGGGCGGGGAGGAGAGAGACTAGAAGGGAGGGAGCGAGGTGGGGGGGGCAGCTAAGCTTTTTTTTTTAAGATGCTGGCAGTTATTTTTAGAGTTTTGTTTTCCCTCTTCCCTCCTGGCTGGAGTGAATGGAAGAGGAAACTGGTGAAGGTGCTGCTGGCCCATTGGAGCAAAGGCAATTAGAGCCTGCGGGGGGGAGAGGGGGTGTACGGGGGAGGGGGGTGTGTGGAGGGAGGGAGCTCGAGGGCTCCTGGAGGCCAGCAGCCGTTTTGCCCCTCCAGTTTCCCTGTGCCCTCGAAATCTGCTTTCCTGCCGAAGGAAAAAGAGAGCGGAGAGGATGATGCTGCATTTTTAACATACCACAAAGCATGCAAGGGATTTCCTTGCAACACCTTCCCGCCGTCATTCCAGACTAGTAGGCTGCAGCCGAGGGCTGCCAGAGACCCCATTTGTGGGTGGTGCGTTGGGGCTCTAGAGATCCCTTCCTTGATCTAGTGATTGGAGAGGAGGCATTTGCCAATAGCAGTCGCCTGTGGCCTGGTGTGTGTGTTTGTGTGTGTCGCGGGTTGGTAGTGAAGATCCACAGGCAGTGTGTAGTTTCCCATAAAATATTACGTTCACTTCCTGTACTTTTGAAGTTTAGGACAAAAAGTTCTTAGTTTCTGGTTTCAGTTCCCTTTCCCCATTTTCCCTTCCATCAGATTTATTCTGATATGAAGTAGACCCAGAGGCTATCTAGTTTTCTCTTGTGAGTGGAATTACAGAAACAAACATTTTGGGACACCCATCACACAGGTTTTGCCTCAATAAAGAGGGTGACAGGGCTAGGAGGAAATACACTGGAGTCGTTTAATATGTAAAACAGTGAGTCTCCTTCACCACAGAGGAGAGAAAACTCCCACCAGGTACAATTCCTCCCTGACTACCTAACCCTGTAAAGATGAGAAACTCTCATCTGCAGATCCCATCAACTTCAAAAACTTTACTATTAGTAAGTGGATGTGTGTATTTTATTTTTTTGCTGATTGGGCCTTTCACAAGGCCCAGTGTTCTGGAAAGAATGTGAAGAACCCTTGAAGACAAGTTCTAAATTTGGTTGTGAACTGGAGACCTGCTTTCCAAAGTTTCTGTTCTTTTTGCACTGACTTCATAGAGAAAATGGGGATTCAAAACATGATTCATTCACACTTTCTTAATCATAGTAAAATGATCCACTCTTCATCAGATACTTGAGATATGCCCATGTGTGCATACAAAAAAGCTGAAAAATCTCATCCTCTTAATAGATGAGTTTTATTTTTCCTAGTGGAATCAGTTTTTCAGTTAGAAGACCAGAGAGACTGCAGGCAGCTCAGAAACAGGGGCAATGGTTAATTAAGGGCAACAGTTTAAAGGTGGTGTTATATAGAAGATAAAAGAAAAAATTCCAGCCTTTAAAATTGAAATTGACCTTGAAGAGCAGTCTGTTTGCAGCACCCCACCCCCTACCCCCAGACCAATAGCTTCTATAATATCCCTGATGGTTCTCCACCCAGCCCTTGCTTCTGTATGAGATTTCTATTCTTCTATTCTATTCTATTCTATTCTATTCTATTCTATTCTATTCCATTCCATTCCATTCCATTCATTTAATGCTTTTATATCAGCATGGGTTTAGGGGTATTTATAAATATTTCTCTTGTGCTTGGATTAGAATTCAATACTTTGTCTCCTTTGTTGCTCAGATTGGTTCCACTTTGCCCACTGGGTCCTCTGTCTCCCTTTGACATATCTCATTATTATTGGGTCCTTAAAAAAAAAAAAGTATTCTGTATTTTCCAGCACTAAAAGATATTCCAGGCTTGTCTTGTATCTTTTCTGTCTGAGTATCAGCCATTTCTCGAGAAGCCCTGGTTTGTTTGTTAGACAATGGTATTAGAAACAAAGATCTGGGTGCTAAGTGTGCTGCTTGCTGTTGGGGTGTCATCACTTCTAAACCTTCGCCACCGACAACAAGGAAATACATGGGTGTGCAGATCTTCCTCAGCTGACAGTGGGGTGATGTCCTAAAAAATCCATGGTAAGTTGAAAATATTGCAAGTTCAAAATGCATTTAATACACCTAAACTACCAAAACCATAGCTAAGTCTAGCCTACCTTAAACGTGTTCAGAGCACTTAACATTGGCCCGCAGTTGGGCAAAACTGTTTAACATAAAGCCTATTTTACAGTAAAGTGTTGAATATCTCATGTAAGTTATTGAATATGATATTGAAAGTGAAAAACAGAATGGCTGAAGGCGTATGGGTTGTTTACCTTCCTGACTGCATGGTGACCTGGAATCTGTGGCTTAGTGTCGCTGCCTAGCATCAGGAGAGATTATCCTACTGCATATGGCTTGCGAAATTCAGAGTATGGTTTCTACTGAATGCGCAACAACATAAAGTTGAAAAATTGTCGAGCCATTGTAAATTGGGGACTGTCTGTATACTAATCTGTGCATGTGTATATCTATAAATAGTTCTTTATTTAGCTCTTTGTATCTAGATTAAGCTAAACATGGGTTTATATATGTCTCCAACTCTAATCTATTGCCACATGGGTCATTGAAGCCTCTTTCCTATGCTTACCTGTAACCTCCTTACCTGTCACTTCAACAGTGACAAATTGGCTCAGTGGCTGATCTTTAAATGATTTTTCAATAATAAAAACATTTTTTTTTTTGGAAAAAAATTGAAGTAAAGAAGAAAATCATGGCTTCTTAATTTTGATACTGTAAGAAGCTAAGGGCAAATACTATTATGGGTTGATTAGAAAGATAAAGCATATGCTCAAAAGAAGGGGAATGTTAGCAATATTCCAGATTAACCTACAGGATATTAATTTGCACTAGAATATTAGTGGATATCAATCGCATGATAATTCTAGTAAACCTGATTGAAAATAAAGCTTAAAATAAATCTGAAAGTGGTGCATTTAGAGGCCAATCAGTTACAACACAAGTATCTGTACTGGTTTGTTCATATAGGATTTGTCGTTTCTGATGTGTGTTGGTCAATATCAGTTTTCAAGACTTGGAACCAGGTTGGCATTTATCCACTTGGCCTTTTGTGGGTTAGGACACCAGAAGAACATGAATTTGGACCCAGAATAGCTGAGTTCTAGGCCAGCCCCTCACGTTACTTCCTGGGTGTTTTGAGCAAGACACCTCGGTCTCTGATCCTGTTTCCTTATCTATGAACTTGGATTATGTTCTTTACCCTCTTGTCACTTCATTCACAGCAACATTCACCAAAGCCCTGTAACTCTGTCGTATTAACTAGTGCTATAAATAATACTAGTGATTGTAACAAATAAGCCTCTAAATTTTAGCGGTGTGAAACAGTACAAGTTTATATCTTGTTCGAGGTGAACAGTCCATTATGGGTATTCCCGTTTTAGCAAGAAAAGGTAGACCTCAGTTCCACAAGTCATTCATCCATCTTCGACTCCTGGCTTCCAAGGGCATTCCCAAGGGAGGCCATTTCCTGGCCAGTCAGCTAAACGTGGGAAAAGAGTCCGCTGGGGAGGCGTTTACGGCTCAGTCTGGAATGGCATACGTTATTTCCTCTTACATCCTTAGATTAGAATTTAGTCGCAAGAGAGGCTGAATAATGCAGTTTCACGCAGATCTCCTTCTCTGTCCCACAGGCAACTTGAGCAATGTTGGTTTTGGGAAAATGCTCTTTGAGCTTCTTCTGTGGTGGCTTTAAGGAGTCTGACCTCTTAGGCCTGTCGTGTCCAGGAAGGGCACGTCTGAGAGATACAGTTTTAGAGGCAATGTTGGTCTTTATCATTTTGGATGTTTCCAGCAACTGGTTTAAACAATAAGGGCATTTCTTATCTAACTGTTAGGATGTCCTTGGAACCACAGTAGAGGGGACGGCCATCGCCAGCACAACCCAACGAAAAGCCCCTGTAGCTGCCAGAAGGAATGAGAGGTCAACCAATCACCGAGCCACAGCACGACCTGACTCGAAAAAGGCCCACCCAGACCTAAACCCGGAACCGCTGCAGCTTAAAAACCCCACCCCACCACACCTGGGGGCGACTTTCCCTGACTCCTTCCTCTCTCTCTCTCTCCCTGAGTCACGGAACCTCGCCCGAGACCTTAGTTCCCAAATAAAGCCTTTGACTGCTAAAATTTTTTAGCCTCTGACTCCTATCTTTACCCTGCCTTACGCCTGACCCTAACATTTGGTGCCAAAACCCAGGAGGGAGGTAGTAGCTTGCCTCCCTTGGCTGAGCTCCCTCCTCGCCAAGCCAGAGGCCAACACCCTACTCTCAAGCGCCTACAGGAGCCGGTAAGTAGGACAGACCCTTCCTTCCCTCCTCCAACTACGGCTGACACCCACAAGAGACTTCTCGAAAGTCAGTCTCCTTTCCTCCACACGCCGCAAGGCCCCTTATTGCAGCGCGAGGGACACCTCGCCCTGCCACGCCAATGGGGAGTAACCAGTCTAAACCCCTGGATCTCTTACCCCCCTCCAATGTCTGTTAAAAACTTCCGGCTCCTGGCCAAAGCATAAGAGACTGTTGAAAACTGAGAACATACTGAGGGTTGATGGGGGGTGGGAGGGAGGGGAGGGTGGGTGATGGGTATTGAGGAGGGCACCTTTTGGGATGAGCACTGGGTGTTGTATGGAAACCAATTTGACAATAAATTTCATATATTGAAAAAAAAAAAGTTTAAAAAGATTAAAAAAAAAACCTTCCAGCTCCTGGGCTTACAAGGCGAACTTCGTCGTAACCGGCTCATCCGCCTTCGCACTGTAGTCTGGCCTCAGTACAAATTAGATAATGATTCTCAATGGCCACCCGAGGGGTCTTTACAATACCAAATCTTAACCTATCTGGACACTTTCTGCCCTCGGCGGGGAAAATGGGGAGAAATACCCTACGTCATGGCCTTTTGGGACCTCAGGTCTTGCCCCACCCTATGTTCCTCCTGCCCCTCTGCAGGCGTGATCCTTGCCCGCCCACAACACCCCCCCCCACGACCCCACCTCACCAACTTCCCTGATATCCGACCCCCTTTGAGGATCTAGCCACGCCGCCCACCAGCCCTTGCCCCCCTCCGTACTCCCAACCCCCAGCCGTCCCGCCCTCGCCTCCCATATCATCCCGAACTCGTGCTCAGGCCCCGCCCAGCGAACAGACCCCAGCGGCCATCTTACCTCTCCGCGAGGTGGCAGGGCCTGAAGGCCTGGTTCCCGTTCACGTCCCCTTCTCCCTCCAAGACTTATCCGCCATTGAAAAGCGGCTAGGGTCATTCTCGGCTGACCCCACCCAATACATTAAGGAATTCCAATACCTTGCCCAAGCCTACAGTCTCACATGGCATGACATCCAGGTAATCCTCACCTCTACCCTCACCCCTGAGGAGAGGGAGCGCATCCAGGCCGCAGCCAGGGAACATGCAGACCAAACCCACATGACCGACCCCACTATGCCTGTAGGGGCCGATGCTGTCGCGGTGGGCGCCCCCAACTGGAACTACCAACATGCAGGCAAACCAAATGTTAGGGTCAGGCGTAAGGCAGGGTAAAGATAGGAGTCAGACGCTAAAAAATTTTAGCAGTCAAAGGCTTTATTGGGAACTAAGGTCTCGGGCGAGGTTCCGTGACTCAGGGAGAGAGAGAGAGGAGTCAGGGAAGTCGCCCCCAGGTGTGGTGGGGTGGGGTTTTTAAGCTGCAGCAGTTCCGGGTTTAGGTCTGGGTGGGCCTTTTTCCGAGTCAGGTCGTGCTGTGGCTCGGTGATTGGTTGACCTCCGATTCCTTCTGGCAGCTACTAGGGGCTTTTCGTTGGGTTGTGCTGACAAGATGGCCGTCCCCTCTACTGTGGTTCCAAGGACGTCCTAGCACTAACATAACAGTATCCAGAAGCATGACAGTTATAGAGCTTGTTAATTTCGAGGTTCAAGGGTGTCGTTAAGAACCTAAGTCCTCTTCCTCATTCTGTTTTGCTCATCCCCAGAGCATGAGCGTTGTGCTTGTGTTTGGTCACAGGCCACACAACCAGGCAAAACAAGATCCTGGGGAAGAAGGAAGCTGCCTCTTCCTGTGCATCTCTTCTAAGAGGGAAGAAACCTTTTCCAGAAGACCCCCAACAGATTTCCTCATAAGTCGCATTTCTCAGGCC
Source organism: Panthera uncia (assembly GCF_023721935.1). Taxonomy (NCBI): domain Eukaryota; kingdom Metazoa; phylum Chordata; class Mammalia; order Carnivora; family Felidae; genus Panthera; species Panthera uncia. The sequence continues at coordinate 16,094,445 of NW_026057580.1, forward strand.
CGTGTCTGAATCAATCACTGGCAAGAGGATCAGTAATGCAGTAATTGGCTTAGACCAATCTGGACTCACTATGGGGCTGGGAATGGGGCCAGCCTCTTCTCAGAGAACATTGTCGTGTGGGAGTTTATGTGGGGTTTACTTTGTCAGTTTGTTTTGTTTTGTTTTGTTTCGTCTTAAACAAAAGTTTCCTTAGGAAGAAGCATAATGTGATGACAGGGATGTTTGGATGTTGGGTAGCTGACATTAACCTTGCGTGTTGAGTTTTTCTGCTGGAGCAAATTAGTTTCTGGAGACCATACTTTCTGGATGGAAAACAAACTCATAATCTGACAAAGGAATTGCTTTTCTGGTTTTAATCCATTTATGTTAAAAGCTTTATAATACTGCACAGGGGAAGTCCAAAGGTATTTGATATACATATTTAAAAAAATTTTTTTAATGTTTATTTATTTTTGAAAGACAGAGACAGAGCACAAACAAGGGAGGGGCAGAGAGAGAGGGAGACACAGAATCTGAAGCAGGCTCCAGTCTCCAAGCTGTCAGCGCAGAGTCCAATGCAAGGCTCAAACTTACCAACTGTAAGATCGTGACCTGAGCTGAAGTTGGATGCTTAACCCACTGAGCCACCCAGGTGCCCCTTGCTACACACACACACACACACATACATATATGTATACACATTATATATAAATAAATATATATATATATATAAATTGTTTTGATGTTTATTTATTTTTGAGGGAGAGCAGGGGAGGGGCAGAGAGAGAGTGAGACCCAGAATCTGAAGTAGCTCCAGGCTCCGAGCTGTCAGCACAGACCCCAACACAGGGCTCAAACCCACAAACCATGAGATCATGACCTGAGCCAAAGTCGGACGCTTAATGGACTGAGCCACCCGGGCACCCGTGAGATATTTGATATTTTAAAAATTACCTTTATTTCAATAGGGTACAAATATGTCAGTATTATTTTTGGGGGGAATCCACTATCTCTGATCACTGTTTCTGTATGAGTAGGAGATGACTGACTGGTAATGACTGAGGAGTGTAATCAAACATCTTGACTTAATAAAAGTTATGGGAGGGGCATCTGGGTGGCTCAGTTGGTTAAGCATCCAGCTCTTGATTTCGGCTCAGGTCATGATCTCAGGGTTCATGGGATCGAGCCCCGCATTGAGCTCTGGGCTGACAGCGTGGAGCCTGCTTGGGATTCTCTCTCTCGCCTTCTCTCTCTGCCCCTCCCAACCCCCGTCTCTTTCTCTCTCAAAATAAACAAACATTAAAAACAGTTATAGGAAGTTTAGATAGGCTTTGCATTACTTGATAACCTAAAATTCATCATATATAAGATTGTGCATCAAATGTGGCTTAGAGGTTCAGTGCCACTGTCCTCTCATTGCACCCTGCATGCTTACCACCGAAAATAAACACCATTTTCATTCCCATTGTAAAATAGCCACACTATGTACTCAAAAGAGGAACAAAGCAGTGTAGACATCCACCAGTATACCATTTATAAATAAATCATCAGCACTGAATTATTGCCAGAACTGGTATTTTCCTATGGTGGAATTTAAGAGTAAGTTTTGGAGAAGATTTGAAGCAATCGCTTTTGTCTTAATCTTTAGTCAGGTTCTCCTCTTGCTTCACCACTGTATCACTTTGGTGAAATCATTTCAGTGTCCGTAGGCATTAGATTTACATGGGTAAACTGATACAAAGTAATAAAATTGAAGTAGGTGATCGCCGCCTTGCCCTTCTGCTGGGATTCCGTCATCTTCCGGAAGTTGCTTCCACGGGGTTCCTTTGTGAGGTCTGCCACCTTTTAACACGTCATTCCCTGTTCAAGTGTCAGCCTTGCTTTCTTTCCTGTTTACTCTTTGCACAATATCAGAGAGTCACTGAGGGTGAGGACTGGTCCAGCACACAGGAGAACGCGAGCTTTGGTGTTGGTCTGGAGAAAGATAGAGAGGCTGGAAAAATACTCAGAATATTGTGGTCACAGGGGAATAGCTGGACGGAAAACGAAAGACCGCTTGCCAAAATGCAGTTAAGTGCTGACGTTTATCGGACGATGCACTAAGACGACATGCTGCTTTGTATACATTCTGCTTTCAACTATTAAAATAAAGATTTTCTAATTTGGGAAGAAGTAAATCACACTTTTTTCTTAAAATCATCTTAAAATTTTTTGTTTAATGTGTATTTATTTTTAAGAGAGACACAGCATGAGTGGGGAAGGGGCAGAAAGAGAGGGAAACAATCCGAAGCGGGCTCTGGGCTCCGGGCTGTCAGAACAGAGCCCGACGCAGGGCTGGAACTCATGAACCGGGAGATCATGACCTGAGCTGAAGTCAGATGCTTAACCGACTGAGCCACCCAGGTGCCCCTTGAAATCATCTTTTAATTTTTTTCTGAAATCCGAGTGTAATACAGGTCTATCAGTTGGCCCTACAATAAACCAAAGGATTTCCTCCATTTTTTTGCCTTCTCTCCTTCCTTCCTGTAGGTCTTCCCTTCTTCCCTTCCTCCCAGTAGTATTTTTTTTTTTTTTTCCCAAAATGTCCCTAGCAAGGCCTTCTTGAAATTACTCTGAAAAACATCTCTCTCTTCTGGATGAACTCAGTAGTATAATTCTCTCAAATTGTTTATTTTGAAGTTGCACGTTTTCCAAAACGCACGTCCTCATCATCAAATTCAGTGTTTGGTTACCGATCCGGGATTTTAGTGGTGTTCCTGCAACCGCGGAGAATCTGCGCCTAAAGGATGAGTTGCTCATTAAGTTCAGGCCTGACCATGAAATTGCACATCCTGTTTCCTGACAAGACAGTTCTCCCATCGGATGCTGGAAAAGAAAAAAAAAAAAGAATTTTATGAAACCAATCGTTGAGTGGAAGTGAGCGTCAGATTCACCGTAGAAGAGATACTCAAACGGGAAAGCATTAGGGATGTCGCCCCGTGTTAGAACTCCACATTCGTTGCTACGTCATCAGACACCAACACTGATACCATTACAAACAGCAAAAGAAGAGAACAACACTCCTCAGCTCTGGTAACCGTAGCCCTTGCCCCCTTAGGGTCAGGGAGAAAGAGAGTTGTAAGTATGGAGAAGAGGACTTAGTGGGGAGGCAGAAGGGTCACATAAAGAATGGTCTAACCCAGCTTGGAGGAGGATTATACGACTGGCATTGTTAAAATGACAATGCATGGGGATAGTAAAAGAAGAGACCAGATTTTACTCAGTTTTATCATTTCTTTAAGGTTTCTACGGCCAATGACATTACTGCCTACACATTAGGTGGAGTGCTCCCACCACCCTGCCTTCTCCCCACACCCGGTACACCACGGCTCCCAATAGTTGCAACTGTGATATCTGAGTAACTTCACATTCTGCATATCCAAAGCTGTGTATGGCTGAAAAGATTTGGGTGGGTTTGCAGCCAATATGGAATCACAATATGAAAGACCGAGTTGCTTCGCTCCTGTGATTATAACCCCTGCCCTGTATAAGGACTCCCTCTCACCCCACCCAAAATGGTGTCACCATTGAGGGGAGAAAAAAGGGAGGGCCTGACCCCTGATGTAACACCTGCCTATTACTTAATTCCCAATAGAGTTTTCTTGCTGAGGAAAACAGATTTCTTCAGAAAAAATGTAAGTGAAATGCCATTAGACAACAGACAAACTCAGACTATTTATAAGGGTGCTTGACATTCAAAAATTTGGTCTTCAGTCTGTCAAACGAGGTGAGGAATTTCACTGTGACCTTTGGGAAATTTTCAGCCTTTTAGCCAGGAACATCAGTGTAAACAAAATGAGTTAATATTAAATGGAAAAAATAAGAAAGCTTCCTATGACCATTCACATTTGTATGTAAACAACACATATCCAGAAAACGTGTAGACTAACCATCTGGAGATTTAGTTATCTTGTTGACATAGGCGAAATCAATAGGCATTTACAGAAATTGTGATGAACCCTTTCTGTGGGCCTTCGTCTTTGGCACAGTGCCCCCCCTTTGCTGAGCAGCTGTGAAACTTAGGGAAATCTTTATCCTGTTGTATTGAACTAATCTCTATCTTCCTCCTACATAGCCTGCAGTCTTCATGAGGACGATGCCTATTACCCTCAGGTCTTGTACCTTCAGTTTCTAGCAGGATAACTAACATATAATAAACATACAATAGCATAATAGGCACTTAATTCATCCTCGAATGGCTCTCCTAGTGTGATAGAAGTATAAAAAAACAAAAACAAAACAACAACAAAAAAAAACTAAGGAAGAAAGGAGAAATATAACTGTCACTAAGGATAAGACATAACAAATTACTTTTGAGCCTTAGGTTTAGTCCTTGTGGTTGGTGACATGGGTCTATGCTCCCTTTTGCCTTATATCCATTGCCCTTTGTGGTGGTTGTTCCGAAGCATCTCTTTGGCCCTTCTGGCTGCCCTGTTGCCAGCCTCAGCTCTCCTGGGATTATCAGATTGTCTGCACCTTGGAGTAGGTCTTGCTCATTCTCAGTGCTGTGTGTTTCTGATCACTGATTGTCTTTTTGATGATTTTCAGGACCTAAACAAAAAGTTTATTAGAGCTGGAGTGTATATTCAAGGGCAGGAATGGCAAAAGATGAGCTGATAGAATGAACAGGTGCATGAATATAAGGAAGCCTGGAAACCAGTTTCCTTCAACACGCTAACTGATCAAAGACTTCTTGAATCACCAAAATGTGCAAAGCCCTCCTAGGCAAGCTGTACAGGGCTGCTACTTTCATGGAGCTTATACTGTAGGGGGAGTTAGAGAGTTGGAGCACTTTCCTCAGAGCAATGGGGAGTTAACCAAAGTGCTATAAGAACAGATTGGGTTTTAGAATATAGCCATACTGCAGTGTAGAGAATGAGCTGGAAGGTGTAAGAGTGAAGACTGAGTGATCCTTCAGGAGGCTGAAACAGTTGTTTGAGCCATGACAAGAGCAGCCTGGACCAGGGTACTATGGACGGGGATGGTAGAAAATGAAAATATTCGTGAGTTACCCATAAGTGAAAATAGAAATGATGCGGTGATAGAGTCAACGTGGATATGTAGGCTAAAAACAGAGTGTACCTCCTGAGTGCATTTACAAAGATAAGCATGAGAGCAATGACAATAATATTTCTGGGTGATGGCGATATAGCATAACAGATTATCTGGACTCTGGACACAGATACATCCATTCAAGTCCCTCAGATCCCTACTCTGTCACCTGTGAATGGCATTAGCTTGGCCAACTTATTTAAGCACTGTACACTTTAGCCTTCTCATCTGTATAGGGATAAGATGGGGTAAGAAAAGCTCACACCTTGCAGGCTATTGTGGGGATTAAGTGGAATACATTAATAGAAGCAGGATGCATATTGTATGGAGTGTTACACAAGATTTATTAGATGTGCTTCCTGCTTTCAAAATAGCTAAAGTGAAAGGAGGTACATAATTACTTGAAAGTAAAACAGAGATAATTAACTTAAATTAATTTGCATATATTTAAAAGCTGTACCTAAGTATATACAGATATGCTTAGATATTATTCATATGATTATAGACACTAAAAAGGATACAGTTTGGGGGGAGAAATTTACAACACTAGGCAGAGAAACTTAGCTTTGTTGAATGTTTATCATAAGCTAAATATTATGCTTGTTATTTTATATTCATTATTTCATTTAATTACTAAGGAATCCTATGACATAGATATCCTTTACTCAGTATTACTGATATTAGAACTGAGATTCAGAGGATTAGGAATTACTGGAATTTGAAAGCAGTCCTACCTACTTGAAAGCCTCTCTTGATTCTGCTATTTGGACTGCTCTGTCTTTCTGTGTTCTTAGCGTATCTTGGATATTTCCTTGTTATGAAACATTATCTATTGACTTTTCTTACTTTGCCTATTCGTGTATCCAGGGAAAATATTCCACTGCCTATGTCAGCTTTGCCCCCGGAGAAAAAAGGCCTTTGCTTAATGATTTCCCTTCTCTTGGTGGGAAGGGAGGTCTTTCTATAACCAGCAAAATTCAAAGGCCTTCTCTTCAGGAAATGAATGTAGAAGGAAGACGTTAGAACATGAGACGCAAAAGGAAAAACATGGGGGGCCTGGGTGGCTCAGTTGGTTGAGTGTCTGACTCTTGATTTTGGCTCAGGTCATGATCCCAGGGGGTTGGGATCGAGGCCTGTGTCAGGCTCCACACTGAGCGTGGAGCTTGCTTGAGATTCTCTCTCTCCTCTCTTCTTTGTCTCTCCCTCTGCCCCTCTACTCCCACCTCTCTGTCTCTCTCTCTAAAGTAACTTAAAAAATTAAATTACGTTAAAAAAAAAAAAGGAAAAACATGGCCTACAAAATACTGTTTTCAGGTCTTTTGAGATTTCATTCAATTTACATTTCATTCATTTAAACTCTGGCCTGTTTGGTCAGAGGGATCAAACTTAGCAACCAGCTCTACTCTCAATTTCTCAGCCATTTCTTGTTTTGTGGAGTATAGTGCTTCCCTGATGACAAGACAGCCTCCAGCATATATTTCTTTTAAAAAATAAACCACACACACACACATACACATGCAAATTCCATATTTTTTCACTTTTATCAAAGCGAAATCAAATGGTGCATAGACCTTATGATGAAAAGCAAAAATCCCTGCCCTACCTCTTCCTGCTCCCAGGCTCACTCCTGAGGGACGACCCCCGTCATTTCTTCTTGAATATTTCTCCGTATCTCTAAATGATATTTATAGAGCTCTATTTCAGGATTACCCACATTAGACCAAAGTCTCTTTTTATTGCTTGTTTAATGGTCCCACAAAATTAAGTCAATTTGTTTCATAAAACAACTTTTAATTATAGTTATCTCTTTAAAATAAAATAAATATATGATATTAAAAATATTAAAATGTATATAATCAATGACAATAAAAATAGCTACCATTTACATTAATTATAATATAATTTTAGTGCTAAATGGATTTACTCAATTCATTTAACCATCCCCCATTGGTACATACTTGGCCTGACTACAAATTTCTGCCTTTGTAAATGATGCTGAATAAGCAAAAACTATTGCTAAATTTGAGTGCACACATACACTGTTTCCTCAAAAAAGTTTCTGGTAATATAATTCCCGGCACGGTTTTTATTTTAATTTGTTTTGTTTGTTCTTTTTCATTTTAGTTTCTGAAACATTTTGTTAAACTTCTGTCCAGAAAGTCTGCACCAACCTATTTTTCTTCCATAACATAAATCAGCAAATTTTTCTGTAATGGGCCAGAAAGTAAATATTTTAGGCTTATGGGCCAAAAGGCAAAATTGAGAATATTAGTCAGGTTTTTGTATAACAAGAGAGGAATATACATTTCCATACATTTTTAATTAACAGAATTCAAAATTAATGATAAAAATAATATACAATTTATATAACATGAAGCTACTAATGAAAAGAATGAATTTTTTTTGGGTAATAACATTTTGCTCAATTGGATATGGTAGGCAAAATAAAGAATGACCCTACAAATATGTCCACACCCTAACCCTTGTGTCCTTTAACTATGCTGTATAGCAAAAGGGAAGTTGCAGATATAATTGAGCTTATGGGTGTTAATATAGGGATAATGGCTTAGCTTATCCAGGTGGGCCTATTCTAATTAAATGAGCTTTTTTGTTTTTTAAGTTTATTTACTTATTTTTGAGAAAGGAGAGAGAGAGAGAGAGGCAGAAAGCAGAGACAGAGAATCCCAAGAAGGTTCCATATGGTCAGTGTGGAGCCCAGCACAGGGCTCAAACTCATGAACCATGAGATCCTGAGATCATGACCTGAGCTAAGTCAAGAGTCCAATGCTAAGAGTCCAATTCTCAACTGACTGAGCCACCCAGACACCCCTTAAATGAGCTCTTAAAAGCAGAGAGAATGCTTTAGGCTAAAGTCAGAGAGATGCAGGGAAGGAGAAGTAGAGATTGGAAGTGTGAGAGGGAGCTGACCTGTGGTTGGTGGCTCCTGTGGAGGGGCCACATGGAAAGCATGAGAAAGAATGTGGAGAGTATTGCGGAGCTCCAGACTGGCCCCTGGCTGATAGTCATAAAGGAAATGAGGGCTCCAGTTCCACACCCATACAAACTGCGATTGACCAACAATCTAAATGAGCTTAGAAGTGGAATCACTCCCAGAGTTTCCAGAAAGGAACATAGCTTTGCTGACACCTTGATTTTGGCCTGTGAGATTTGCAGCTGCAAATCTGACTTATAAAGTTGTAGCTTATAAAGCTGTGAGACAATAAGTGAGTATTATTTTAAGTCACTAAATTGTGGTCATTTGGGGTTTCAGATTTAGTGTTCTCAATCATCAAAACTGATTGCACATGTCCACCTGTTAATGTTGATCTGTAATGAGATTTTGTGTATATTTCCTCTATGAAATGCCTTTTCCCAAAGAGAGGAACTGATACTGATGACCATCCACAACCACGTTATTTTAGCGCATATAGTTAATCTCTTAGAAGGAATTGATTGATTCTATTAGATTCTCGTCTTGATATTTGCTTTACATCATTACATTGCAGAGAAATCATGTCCAATTGAAGGTTCTATAGAAGCTCCTCATTTGCACCATTCATTGGATTATAAAATATGTGCATTTCCTTTGCACATTCATGAAGGTAAGAAAAATGCTGTTGTAAGCTTACTTTTAGCTCAGAACTGTGGTTTAGCCCACCACCAATTTGTATAAAAAGATCTAGCTTATTGTTTTAACTTATGACAGCACAGGTCTTCTAAAGCACTTTGATATTACTTGTGATTCAAACAACATCAGTGTTGTGGAAATAACTCCGCTGAAGTACACATTTCAAATGTAAGCACTCTGCCTGTTCATTAAGGAACATTATCAAGTCCACAACAAAAGCTAATGTCAAAGCTGCTCAATATTTGATAATAGTGGTTGAGAGTAGTTCTTCTCACTCAGAAAAAAAAAAAAAATTAAATTACTAGTCCTAAGTTCAAAACCATCTAGGCAACAATGGTTAAATCCACAAGAGTGAAAAAAGTTCACTGTTGACACTCCTTGTTCAGTAACAGAGTCAAATACTTTCTGCAAAGGACCAGTAGATGAATAATATAATAAATAACCATAGGCTTGAAACACCTTACATCTTTACAAGCTTTGTGAATTTGCAGGGTTGAGCGGGGGGAGACCCTTTTTCTGCCCCGTGCATATTTTTGCCACCATCAGTTATAACACATCTTAGCAGATTCCACTTCAGGTTGTTGCAAATGAGTGTTTACTCACTGTGTTTGAAAATATTCTCATCTGCATTTGCTCTACACAGATTATTTACATGGGTAATTTTTCAGTCACTTCAGACTCATCACTGACTTCACTAATAAGCAATAACCAACTAGTATTGTCAGTATCTTTGGACTAATCAAGAGCCAAGGAAAACCACTTGAGATAATGTACCTTGTTTTTAATTGACTATTTGCTTCCCATGTTTTCAATTCTTTGAGCAGCTGTTCTTGGCAAATAGTTGACAATGTTAACTACTTTCTCTGGCTACATTTCTTCATATGATAAGTCAACATTGGTAAGTGTGTTCTCTTGATTGGCTAATAAATGAGCTGCTCAAATATTTAATTGCAGCCTTCTTTTTGTTTTTTTTTTTTTAATTTTTGTGAAGAACTTCTGTTGTAATGAGATATTTTAAACTTTTCTTTTTTCTGATTATTGCTTTCCCATCATGGGAGATGTGATAAGTGCATGATCTAGAAATATCAACATTTATTAGTATTGTTATAGTGTTACTGCTTAATACAAAAATATTTTGCCATCTAATTTGATACCAAATTAATCCCTTTACTGTACCTTAAGACTGAGTTAATTATTCAGGGGCGCCTGGTGGCTCAGTCAGTTAAGTGTCTGACTCTTGATTTCGGCTTGGGTCATGATCTCAAGGTTATGAGATCAAGTCCTGCATCCAGTTCTGTGCTGAGTGTGGATCCTGCTTCAGATTCTCTTTCTCTCTCTCTCTCTCTCTCTTGCTCTCTGCCCCTCCCCCCCTAAAAAAAAGACTGAATTATTCAAAGTCTAGTTTTTTCTTCTCTTATTTTTTTATATCGTATATAATCATAATAAAACAAATGTTATAGTACAGCAATGTGCATAACACCAGAAATGTTGTAGAATAATAATTGTGATTTATAGTGAACCAAGCAGCTGTGCAAAGCAGTGAGCAGGCAGCATATGGTCTGTATCACAGCTACTCAACTCTCCTGTTGGCACATGACAGTAGCCACAGGCAATGTGTAAATGACTGTGTGCCCATGTTCTAATAACTGTAATTAGGGTCACTAACATTTAAGTTTCATAGAATTTTCACACACCATAAATGACTGCTTTTCTTTTGATTTTACTTCCACAGTCGAAAAAAGGAATAACTCATTCTTAGCTCATAATCTGTATAACAACAGATAGAAGTCTGGATTGGACCTTTGGGCTGGAGTTTGCAGACTCCTGTACTAGAAGAATATCTTTTAATAAAAAGATCAAAATTTTCAGATAAACTGAAACCACTAAATATTCACCATCTCTTTCTTTTCGTGGTTTACGTCAGTAGGAAATAGCAGGGAAGAATGGGGACTTTAGAGGAGAAAGGAAAAGCCATGTTCACTTTTTTCTCAGGGCAAGTCTCCTTACAAATGAACAGCCTAGTATTTAAATCATTGGAATGGGACACATGGCAATTGCTGTCAATTCTACTTCCATCACTTACTCACCTGCTTCTACGGCCCTCCCTGTTCCCCTCTACACCTGCCCTCATGTAGTGATGTAACACTGTGCTTATGAATGATGTTAATCATAATAAGTAACATTTACCAGGACCCCTACTAAGAGCCAGGACCTTTGAATATACTGTTTTACTTAACCCTCACAGAAGTCCTAGGTGGGCAGTTTTCATTGTTATACATTTCTAGAGTAAACTGAGGCTCCAAGAAGATACATTACTTACTCAAGGTCTCATAGCCACTAGATGGCAGAGCCTGGATTCAAATCCAGATCTACCTTGTTTCAAATCCCATATAATGATTCTAAAGAGAAAGGGGATAAGGGAAATGAAAAAGTCACAACTATCTAAAAAGAATTAGCCTGCTGTTGTGTGACCTATCATTTCCTTCAGCTCAATTATTAATGAGTTAAGCATCTAAGACAACTGTCAGTTATAATGTGTATGTATTTCTACTGTCAATGGAACTGTTATATGGTAGCCTCTTATGAAGTTAAATCTCAGATAAAGTATATAATATACAGAACATAAGGATGCAACGCCTTGGTTAAAATATAAATGCTATTTTACAATACGTAACCCAGTGGGCTGCAATAAATTGAGAGTACAATAATTATGTGTGTTTCAAAATCAGAATAGGGCATATTAGGTTACAAGACTATCAAGAGAAAACTCAGGATCCTGAATGCCTTGTCATCTCATAAGAAATTTCACAGGGAAGAATTCAGTGTTTGGTTGATCTGATAAAACATGAAACAATATTTTTTATATTTTTCGAAGGTCTCCATCGATAGCATTTCCATGTCCCCCAGTTGGAAGGTTGGGTCTCTCCAGTCAATATTGATTGATTTGCCTCATTTATCATAGTTTAGCTGCTCAACAAATATGTCGATTTGATTTAAGAAAATCTATTTTATGAAAACCCCAAGTTCTATAATGGGTAAGTGATTTATAGTTTACAATGCTTCCTTTCTTCATAAAAGCAATTGACTTTTTGGCCTCTGTTTAATGAGTATCATTCAATTGTGTTAAAGATGACCATGCAATGGATCAAACAGAATTGATGCATGTAATGAATACTCATAAGTCTGGATGATTGTATGAATGTGAATATGAGTTGTTGAAGATGACTTATTATTTCAAAGCTGTAATCAAAAATCCAGTGGAGTCCAACATATCCTGTAAGAATATCATTAAGTGTTTGAGAGACTAAAACACTCTATGGTATTAGTGTAGTGGAAATGTATGTGTTTCACAAGTCAAAAGTACCTGTCTTTACTCCAAATACATAGGCTTTACCCAAATATCTGTCTTTAAGAAAACATGGGCAGCTATCACTCCGATGCAAGTTTACCCATGTTGAAGACAGAGCTGTACTGATGCTGTAATGGGATGAGATCAATAGTAGCAAGGCCAGATAAGGTGGAAATTTCCAGAAGACTAATATTAACTAAATGATAATGAAAGCAGAACAATTCACAATGTACTTATTCTGGGACAGACATGGTTTTAAGGATGCTCTAAATATTGTTTGTTTAATGCTGTCCATAATATTAGACTTTGAAACTCTGGAAAGTTATTTTTACTAATTAAGTGGTGGATCAGTTGGTCTCCAAAAAACAAAGAAGAATCGCTACTATCTATACCCAAGTAGAACTTATTGTTTTAACAGATTCTAATGATTTGTAATAAAATGTCAACACATTTTAATGTATTTAATCGTTGTAAAGACAACTAATAATCGTATTTATGTAAGATGTGATTGGAATTCAGTGAGAATGAACATACAGATTATTGGTTTAATTTTGGCACTCATTGTCATAACCCCCTTGTTGAATTGTGCTTTTGTGTGAAATTTTGTAATTTTTTTGTTCTCAAATTTGAATTTCCTTCATCTGCAAATAGAGTAGATATCTCTAAGTTAGCAGGTTGAGAAAAATCTTTTCATCCTGACAGCATTCAATGCATTTATCAATTGCATTAGTAATTCTTATTCCCAATGTATAAATTACAATTTTTGTCTCATATGTATTCCATCTTATGCTTCCCGTGTTGATTATAGCTTATTACTTGTTCACATCCTGCACTACCACAAGATTACTTTACTTCTCTTTTCATTTTTATCTGTTGTCTCTCTTTTTTTAATATCGTCCATCTGCCTTCTTTGATACAGAAGTTGTTTAGGTTGAAGAGTCAATTTTGTATATCCTTTAATGTTTCATCACTATTTTTCTATAGTTTCTCCGAGTTATTTCACAAATTTTAGTCTATTTAATACCTTGTAGCATATTAAACTTTGACTTAGTAAATATCCAGAACCTTTACTGTTATTATAAAAAATAATTGTTTTTTTTTAATTATTGTCTGTTTAAAGTTAAAATAGGTAAAAAGTTAGAAATTGCAAACTTACTTATGAATGATATTACGTAAGTATGCATTCAGAAATATACATAAATCTTATAGTTAATACCCATTGCTATCTTTTGTATCGATATTTATAAATTAACAAGAGTCATCTTTGCATGATCATCGAATATTTGATTGGAGGGAAAGTCATTCCCAGGGAAGCTTATGAAAATATTGTTCCTTCATAGAAAATAGCTGCTGTCTTCAAAGGCTACTTACCTTACATTGTCTTTAATCATCATAGCAATCCTGGCAAGCAAGTATTTTTAGTGCCATTTTGCAGCAGGCTCAGAGAGGTCATCCTGTAAGAATTAACTATGTGAGGATTTGACCTGAGATTTGCCTGATGTGAAAGCCTATGATTTTTCTGCACTAGGATGCAAAAAAAGAAAAAAATCTCAGAAAGGGAAAAAATAACTATTTCATGAGAAAATCAGGTTGCCAGGGGCTGCAGAATCCCTATCTCTCATCATCTGTCTGCACATGGGGCTGGCCACTCAATAATGCAGACAATAAATCATAACACAGAATGGGCATTGGTACCTAACTGGAATCTGTAAATGTTTGAACTGTTAAAAGAACTCCTGTGTAATATTCTTCAACTGTCCCGCTTCAGCCTTGGCTTTGATTGCCTTATTCTTGACAGAAGTGGTCATAATAGTGTGTTCAGCCATCCTTTAAAAGAGCATTCTCCCAGAGTATTTAAATATAGTCAATTTTCCACAGCTTTAATTCACACCAAATATTCAGTTGCACACTCATTATATAAACAAGTGTCCAGCATAACCACTTTTTCTATTAAAATTTTCTTGAAAATTGTGCAGTAAGCAATTTCTGATAGTGCCTGTATTAGGAAAGTTGGCCATATCCTTTTGGGTTGACTGTATCCAACAGCAAGATAAATCTGGGCAAAATTATCATCATTTAGGACAACTGAGATGAGAGAAAATGTGGATAAACAGAATCTTTATATTTTAGTACATTTTAATTACTTGATTTAATCTTTTAGAATTTTGGGAGCTTTTTTACTCTCCTTCACCTAAAACAAAAGCATTATTATTTTTTGCATTATTCAACATCTGGTGATGTCCATAATAAAAATGAAACTCTGCAAGACATGCTTCAGAGTATAGAGCAGTGGTGCTCAAAGTATGGACCTCAATCAGTCAGCTAAGCATTACCTGGGAGATTGTTAGATGTGCAAATTCTCAGGCTCCACCCCAGATGGACTGAATCCGAATCTCTGCAGCGATTCTGGGGCAGGGCCCTGGAATCTGTGTTTAACCAAGCTCTGCAGGTGATTCTGATGCATGAGGGGTATTGTGGAACACCATTACATGAGATCCTTAGACTCGCAGCATCAGCGTTACCTGAGGCCCACACTGCAGCCTACCGAAGCAGAAATTATATTTTCTTTAAAAAACTTGTTTTAATGTTTATTTATTTTTGAGAGAGAGGGAGGGAGTGGGGGTGGGAGGCAGAGAGAGGGAGACACAGAATCTGAAGCAGGTTGCAGGCTCTCTGAGCTGTCAGCACAGAGCCTGATGTGCGGCCAGAACTCACAAGCAGTGAGATCATGACCTGAGCCAAAGTCAGACGCCCAACTGACTGAGCCATCCAGGCACCCCAGAAATTATATTTTAACATCACTGTGTTACCAGTTCACACACTAAATAAAGACCTAAATAATATCTCACCAGACAGCTAACTCCAATATATCCCATACATGTCTCCTGTCCTAAAATTCCTGATGTTCTATCTACGGTGAACAAAATTGACTCTCTCTAAGTTTGATGATTTTAATTCTAATCTTGCCATTCTGCATATATGGAGAATGACCTAGAGGGGAATTAAAGTAGTAATCCACTGATGGGCTAAGTCTAGTGACAACGGTTCTTCTCTCTTCTGTAGATGGTGTGGAGCTCATACCAGCTCTTCCATATTGGTGTACAATATCTGTGCCATTGACCTTGCCAAGTGCTAGATTATCCACTTCTTTTAATCTTTTGGAGTAAAGCATTGAAGCCTTTGTCAACGTGCAGCCAGGGAATTCATTACTTCTCCATCAGTTAGCATGGAGACTAGAATTAATTTATAAGATAATAAGCTGTGATGAAAGCATCATTGGTTATGAGTCATAGGTCTACTACTCAGCCCTGGTATAACTACACATAATTTGTGATTTTTGAGAGTCCACTGGCTGCTCTGAGGCTTACTTTATTGGTCTGAGAAATATGGAAAAAAATGAATGATTTAAAGTTGTCTTGAATTCTAACTCAATGGTTCAGTAATCACTTCAGTTACTTGGATGACTAAAATGAGGTCATCAAATAGGTTTGCTTTGATAAGGAGTCAGGCAAGGAAAGGTTCAGTGTGAAGGGGAAGTCAGTGCAGATACACTGTGCAGGCAGGTGCCAAGAGACGGCACCAATCTTCTTTCCTGGCATGTGAATGGGCTTTAATGGGGCCACCAAGGCGAGATCCTTTCATGGACTCTTTTCTGTAAGTACTGGTGTTTGTGTGCCTGGTTTCCGCTTCCTTGTTTGAATTTTGGGACTATACGTACTATCCACTCACCATGATTTCTGGCTCTGTTAGTGGGATTCATGCTCTCTTTTCCCCTTTCTGAGATGTGTTGGGCCCAGGCAGTGCTGGGGACACTGAAAGCAGCTATCCCCAGGTGCAACAGACTTCTCTGGCTTGCTTCATTTAATAAAAATTGTTCTGGCACTATCATAAAACCTTTCATCCTTGAGTCTTAAATTATTTCACAAACATTTATTCTTATAGAATTCCTGCAAGGCACACGTTATAGAGTCACAGATTGATGCAGACTTGGAGATAAAGAACTTCAGAGATCATTCACTTCAAATCACTTCATTTTTCAGGTGAAAAAATTGAAATCCCAAAAGGTGAAGTGACTTACCCAAGCAGTTCTCTTTTTTTAAAAATGTGGATACAAGACAGGTGGATAAACCCCAAGCCATAGAATGCATTTTTAATTATTGTATACAGTAAACTTCAAATTTTTATTTACTAGCCTTGGGAGGAAATTCACTCGATCTTTTGAAAGGTAGCCCTAAGGGTTGGACAAGTGGATAGAGATGGGTTAATAAAATGATGTGTCAGTAATGAATGATGCTTATTTATTTTTATTTGTTTTTAATGTTTATATATTTATTTTGAGAAAGAGAGGGAACAAGTGGGGGGAGAGGGACAGAGGAAGAGAGAGAATCCCAAGCAGGCTCCATGCTCAGTACAGAGCCTGACATGGGGCTCGATTCCATGAACCAGTGGGATCATGACCTGAGCCAAAGTCAAGAGTTGGATGCTTAACTGACTGAACCACCCAGGCGCCCCATTAACGAGTGATGATTTAAAGTAGTATATTAGTGAGCAGAAGAAACAATGTTATCGTTACTCATTTAATTTGATGGTACAGAATAGGAAAAACTGATAGAAATGACTCTCTATCAAATCTGACAACCTCTTCTCCTGTCTTTAATCCTAGAGAGAGCCAAACGCTTCTTACTCTTTTGTCACCCCTCTCCCCCCTCCACATATTAATCATCTGCCACTTTAAAGGATGAAGGGGTTAGGATGGAGAATAAAGAAATTGATCCAGAAACAGACCTACTGATCAACAAGATAACTGCAGAACCCTTTGCACCTTTTCAGAGAAGGGAAAATGACACAAAAGCTATTGAGATAATATTTATCCCATGGGTGCAGGGCATTTTCAAGGATTCAAAGCTGTCATAGAGAGCTTTGATAGAGGGCTGTGATAGAGAGTTCACAGACAGCAGGAATATATCTTATGTATACTCATGCCTACCCCAAAGTTAATGACACTAAACGCATGATAGTGGTGCAAATGAAGTGCTATGGAAGCACAGGGAAAATATATGGATTTGAGATGGATGGCTTTGGGAAGACTGGGTAAAGAATTCAAAGTGAAACTAGAAAAAAAATGGTAGGTAAAAATGAGATTGGTAGGAAAGGGCATTCCAGATAAAAAGGAATCTATTTTACTAGAAGCATCATTTTTCTTCTTTCCTGAAAGACAAAAACAAGTAGAAGAGAGTCCCAGGGATGAATGGCAGTATGATGGTAGAGCCAAAGGACTCATTTGTGGAAAATAATGCAAGCAAATGAAGATACAAATCATGACTAGTGACAATGAGAAAGTTCCACTTGAGTGAACTTATTTGGAGCATTGGGGGAAATTTTACTGCTGGATGGATGGATAAAATGAAGAAGGAAATAGGGTTATGTTACAGAGAAAATGGACAAATACTGAGATTAAGTAGAAGACAGGAAGGTTGCAAAGGTCCCACTTAATGTTGTGTAATACAATCAACTAAGAACAGCATTGACAGAACATTAGAAGACATATGGATTTGCCCAAACCATAAAATGATTTTACCTGTCTAAATTCTTAGGACTACTTTTTTAAAGCTGTCTTTTCCAGGAGATATGATTGAATCTAGAAATGTGTATCTCAAAGGATAATACAATTGAAGAGATCTGATTGATGGTCTAAGAAAATGAGAATTAAGGTAATATGATAAATCTGAGTACATGATGTAGTATTTTAAGATAAATGTGGTATTCCCCACCTTGAAATCATAGCAAGTTAGAGCAAAGAGTGACTTTAGGGATTTTTACTGATATGCATAACAGCATAGATGAGTCTCAAAATAACTATATTGAGTGAAAGAAGCCAAACCGCCCCTCCCCCACCAGGAAAGAGTACAGACTTTATGATTTAATTTTTGTAGAACTCTAGAAAGAGCAAACTCTAAGAACAGAAAATGGATATGCTTGGGATTTCTTGGGGATGAGGGCAGGGTAGGCTACATTATAAAGGCACATAATGAAACTTTTGGTTGTTATGGATGTGTATGTTCAGTGTCTTGGTGTATAGTTTAACAGGAATGTGTGTGTGTCAAAGCTTATCAAATTGTACACTTTATACATGTGCAGTCTCTTGTATGCCACTTATGCCTCAATAAAGTAGTTAAAAAAAAGAGATAATATGAATGACAGGAGATCTATTTGCACCCAGAATATATAGTAATTTGGCAAAACTTTCCTTGGATAGCACCTAAGACCATATGCCTATCTGACAATATCTCTTCTTCCTGTGGAACGGGGGAAATTACTAGTGATTTTTTTAAAAAGGAAATATGCCTTTTATATCTCTATAAAAATAGAGTATTTTTGCAATTCATTTGTAGAGCAGGAAGGCCCAGGACCTGTTTTCAAGATGCCTGTTCTCTGATGCCAGCTATGGCTCTGACTTACTCTGGATTTTGGAACTTAATCTCATTTTATGACGTGCAAAATGGAAATTAAAATATCTATGCCATACTTCACAGACATAAAAAAGATGAAATTGTTTAGAAATATTTAGAATATTTTTGTTGGTACTGTGCAAGCCTATAGGGATACAAAGATAAATAGGATAGGTTTCTTTTTCTCTAGATGCCTGTATTTTCTCCTCCCGATAGATGATAGATAGAGATGCAAATCAAGTGTAAGACACTCTGAATTTTATAATTATGTTGTGAACCAAATACAGGAGAGGTACCGAGGAGGAAGGATCTAAATATCTGAGGGTCGAGCAAGTAACATCTCAGTTGGTCTTGAAGAAATAGTTTAGCGAATAAAGATTCAATGAAGAAGCATGTGCAAAAGCATACAGACATAAGGGGACGTAGGACTCAGAAGATGTCTTTGAAATTCAATTTTCTTGGAGGACAGGGCAAGTGTGAAAGGCTGTTGAATGGTGAATCTGAGGACAGTGGAGAGCAATATTGAGATGGGCTTTCTGTGCTACCTTGGAAAATGTAGAGAATTTAGACCAGAGGGAACCAGTTGAGTTTCTAGGCATGAGAATATGTAACCAATATAAAAGTAGCATAAATATATTATGCATTAGACAGGTAAAAAATAAGTAAGTGAAAATGCTAAAAAATCAGTGAAAAAACAATTTATTGATTAAATATTTGACTTTTTCTATGGATACTTTTGGAGTTATATAAATAAAAATTGACACATGAGTGTAACAAAACTGTCCACAATTTTATTTCCTATTAAGATGCTTTTGCAGTATAAATCTAGATTCATTCTTAACAACTAGTTAAGTGATTATTATATTTCTTTGTTTTTTAATTTAAAGGTTTGATAGTAGTGACTTCCCATAAATCAAAGACTGTTTTCTTAGGAAAATATTGACTAAATTTAGTTTTCTCTTGGGAAATAAGGACTTGTAAAATGTAAGTGTGCTGAAGAAATTCAAGCACAGTTAAAAAAGGAATGGTATTAATGACATTGTAACCGAGAAAATGGCTTATTAGAGCAAAGCAAAATAATTAATAGATCTTTTTCAATTGTATGCAGTAGAAAACTGGATGAATGGTACTCTTACTGAAGTCAGTTCTTTGCTTGGCCTTGAAAGTTTCCAACATTACTTATGGAAACAATATTTATATCTATTTTCTCAGTTTCCTAATGACAGTGTTGCTGTTTCAGTGTGGACTTTGGTGGTCGGAAGGACTGAATTTAGCCCACATCGTGAGCAATTCTTGCTGGGTAACTTTAAGCAAATTATTGGACTTCTCTAATGCACAATTTCTCCATTGTCAAATGAGAATAATAATATTCAAGTTACAGGGTTGTTACAATGGTCAGGTGAAACACGGATTCTAAAATACTTAGCATAGTGTGACTTATAGGAAACCCTCAGTAAAAATTAGATGTTTTTGTTGTTCTTGTTATCTGGACTTGTTGGGACTGGCAGATCAATATGGGACCAATTTTCCTGTTTATACTGAATACATGTATAGCCCTATGGTGAGTGGAATAAAGCACCACACTGAAAATCGGGAAATCTAGCTCTTGCCACAGCTCCGACCTTAGTGAGCTGTGTGACTTTGAAAGCGTAATAGGATGTCACTGATTCTTTTCATGTACAAGATGAGGGAGCTGGACCCTTTATTAGATTTTAAAAATGCATTTGAATAATCTAGAGATTCAGGGATTTCCTTTGTTGACGCACACTGAAATGGAGAAAAGGGAGAGGAGAACAGATGGGACCCAACTATCCAGCTTTGCTTCAATATCTGAGCTAACTAGTGTTTAGTTTTGGATCACCTGGATGGGTTTTGCTTGAACAAAGCATCCCACAGCTATGAAAGTTTGCAAACCACCATATTTTGTAATTTCAGATGTTCCATTAGCTATATAGTTTTGCAAATGTGTTTGACTACTTGTAAGATCTGAATCACTGACAAAATCCAAAAGGTTTCCATGCTAAAGATGGAAATAATTACATTTTCTTGTTAGGATAGAGAAATTAATATATGTGCCAAATATGATGATTAACAGTTTTATGTAAATTTAATCCCTATAAAAATCTTGTAAAAGAGGCATCGTTATCTCATTTGAAAGATAAGACAAGGAAACCAATACCCAGGAAGTTTAAATCATACCATAAATGATCAATTTGGAATTTAAACTTAAATATAGGAAACTCTAAATATTATGATCATTCCTTTGCAATTAGTAAATCCCTAATGAAAAAGCCAATAATACAGTAATAAATAGCCCAAGGTATCATTCAACCCACTTTTAAGAAGTCCACCTTGGGTCTCTGAATTGTTAATTGAGCAAGTTTTCTCTGAGCACTTACTCTGTGTCTAGCACCTTAGAGCATAGGAAGATAAGTAGTTCAGAGCTCCTGCCCTCTAAAGGCTTATAAATTAGCCCTTACTATAAAGACGGGAAGATAGGCCCTTAATAGGAAGCTAATATAAGAGTAAACACAAGTATATGATCCAATTTAGGTTCGCTGGGAAAAGGAAAGATCAAAGATCATAAACACAGAAGGTAAGTATAGTTCATTTGCAAATAGTAACAGTTCATCTTTCTAGGTATATGTGAATAGGGTGAGTCTGGCCCAGTCCTGAAACAGGAGAAGGGGCAGGTAGCTAACTCAATATAAATTTCAGAAGGAGAAGGTAGTGGCGAGCAGAGAAGGAGCTATGTTAACAATTTAAGTCATTGGTCAGTAACCTGCCTGTGATCTGTACACCAGACCAGCCAGGTCTTAGGGCCTCTGTGACCATGACCTGTATTTCTTTTTTAAGGCTGCCAGCTACCCTCACCCAAACTGGAGTTCACAGACATGGGGAAAAGACCAGGAGCAAACACACACTGAGGACATCTTCAAGTATCAAGTATCCCACGGCCTCAGGGCACCTGGATGGCTCAGTCAGGTAAATGTCCGACTCTTGGTTTCAGCTCAGGTCATGAGCTCATGGTGTGTGGGATAGAGCTCCGCGTATGGCTCTGCACTGACAGCTCAGAGCCTGCTTGGGATTCTCTTTCTCCCTCTCTCCACCCCTCCCCTGCTCTCTCTCAAAATAAATAAATAAACTTAAAAAAAAGAAAGTCACGGTTTCACACTGTAAAACTATCGCAGCAAGAAGGAATGAAATTTTGATGCAAGGTACAAAATAGCAAACAAAAGAGTTGCTTTGCTTCAAAGGAAAAAAAAGGTGCAGGGTAAATAGTAAGGTGAAGTAACTGGAGTTTCATGATGATGAAATTGATGCTTCCCTTGGCCAAATTACACTTATGTCCGATGCTATCTATTGCCACCTGGTGCTTGCACAAAGACGGTGACACAACCCTTTTCGACACAAATCCTTTCTCAGTTTGGAGAAACTCTAGACCTGTCCTTATTCTATCTGAGTGGCTTTGAGAGTAAGAACATTCAAATGATGGAAATAAGAATTACTCTAAAATATAACCAAAGGTTGAAAGTGAAGTTAGCATTACACCAGAAAAATGAAATCATTTCAGATGCTCCATGAAAAGCATATTTGGATCTCGTGTTCTTTTTGAAGACTTAAGTACCTAGAGTACTTAAGATTCCTTAAAATGAGACCAAGCTCTGTACCTCTACAGCAATTTGCTTCACATTAAGTAGCATTTCAGCTATTTTTTGTCTGAAATTGGTATGATAAAGTAGCTTCTTTATCTTCTTTTCATTTGAGAAGCTGCTTCCTTCCTGGCAGTAAGAAGGTTGGCATGGTTGATGCAGACCTGATCCAGATTTCTAATGCACACTTGGAGAGGGCTTCTCAAACTGTAGGAGTCCTGACCATGGTCGCCAGTTGGCACTGTTCCATTCCTTAAGGGGGCACCTGCTTCCTGCATCAGGGGGAGCCTTGTGCATCAGGCTGGGCATGTGGTAAGGGGCCTCCAACAGAAGCAGGCCTTCCGGACACACCTGGAATCTCTACTCTTCTGGAACTTGGCATCAGGACTGTTTGCACTTCCTGTGTCATGGAGGTAACCCCACCTTGTTTTCTCCTCTTCTGCTCCATGTCTTGGGTACAGGACACCAACTACACAGCTACACAAACATGAGACACATATGAGAATAAGTTCAGCTAAAAAGGAAAACTATTGCAGTGGAAATGTAGAAAACAAATAGCAAGAACAGTCTCTACCAGTTATCCCAGGACCCAAGAGCAAACCCCTTACTTTCAGCCATGTTTTCTTTGCTATAATTCAACTGATGCATTTGTGGATTCACAAAAAAAAGGAAAAACAATTATGACATGAGGTTTGGGACAGAATCCCTGAGTTCCAGAATCTCTGAGCCACTTCTATCACTACCTCACTGGATGTCTGAGGTAAATCCCTTGGTGTCTCTGAGCTTTATTCTCCTTGGTGGTAAAATGCGGACAAGGGAACTTCAAGATTCTTTCATCTTCTAAAGTCCTAGGATAGTATGGTTTTACTGATATCTATCATGAGAGATGTTTCAACAATCACAGAAATGATGAATACAAAAGGATTTACTCCTGGGCGCCTGGGTGGCTCAGTTGGTTAAGCGTCCGACTTTGACTAAGGTCATGATCTCACTGGTTCGTGAATTCCAGCCACGCATTGTATCAGGAGCTCTGCTATCAGAGCAGAGCCCACTTCAGATCCTCTGTCCCTCTCCTGCTCATGGTCTATCTCTCTCTCGAAATAAATAAACATTTAAAAAAAGAGTTCACTCTTCAGAAAAAAAAAAAAAAACAACAAAACATTTCATATGTAGTGAATACCAATATATAGGTAGATATAATAATACCTACAACACAAGCTAATTTCTCTATATTGGGGTTTTACTGTTCACTGATGTTATATTTAAATGACATTTGTTTTAATGTTTATTTTTGAGAGACAGAGAGAGGCAGAGTGTGAGCAGGGGAGGGGCAGAGAGAGAGGGAGACACAATCTGAAGCAGGCTCCAGGCTCCGAGCTGCCAGCATAGAACCCAAGGGGGGGCTCGAACTCATGAATGGTGAGATCATGACCTGAGCTGAAATCAGATGCTCAACTGACTGAGCCACCCAGGCGCCCCTTAAATGACATTTTTGATCGGTGATCTGTGTTAACTCCAATGAGGTTTGGTGGTGGTAGTGGTGGTTTTGGGGGGTTTTGTTGTTGGTTTTTTTGTTTATTTTTGTTTTTGTTTTTTTGTATTTTTGTTTGTTTTCCAGTGATGAAATAACACATATTCTGAGCAGATATTCTCCAGTGATGACTTACGGTTAGGGGTTCATTTGGGAAATTGTCTGAAACTGCCCAAAAGGCCTAGATTCTAAATTCCTAAGGTAAAGCTGACTTAGTGGTTGGTGAATGGCACTATCATGCTTTTTCCTTAATCTTAATGCATCGTCTTGCTAAATGAAACAATTTTGTAGTTAAAGTTAATAGCGTAGCGTCATAAGATCTTAGATGTACAAAGTGTCTCAAGTATACCTTACAGTTTACAAGATGTGCTGAGCTTTGATGGCATAGGATGAAGGCTTCAATGAGATGATTGCCTCTAGAATTGGGTCTGAAGTTGAGTTCCCATCTCTTTCACTGGGTAAGGCTTGTCTTATATTTGCATTTTTACACACTTTGTCTTATTAAGGCTGATACATTATAGCCCACCACTTAAATTCAATATGTCATTACATCTTCTTCTAGATGTGTTTCTAACCCATTTTTGTCTTGATAGAAGTCTATTTGTTTCTGGGGCGCCTGGGTGACTCAGTCAGTTAAGCATCTGACTTCAGCTCAGGTCATGATCTCACTGGTTGTGGGTTCAAGTCCGGCCTCAAGCTCTGTGTTGACAGCTCAGAACCTGGACCCTGCTTTAGATTCTGTGTCTCCCTCTTTCTGCCTCCCCCCTTCTCATGCTCTGTCTCTCTCTCTCTCTCTCAAAAATAAAAACAAATTAAAAAAAAAAAAAAGAAGTCTAGTTGTTTCCTTTAAAACTTTTCTTGGGGTGCCTAGGTAACTCAGTTGGTTGAATATCCGACTTTAGCTCAGGTCATGACCTCACAGTTCATAGGGCTCTCGGCTGTCAGAGGGGAGCCTGCTTCGGATCCTCTGTTCCCCTCTCACTCTGCCCCTTCCCTCCTCAAAATAAATAAACATTTAAAAAAAATTAAAAAAAAAACCCTTTTATTCCACTAAACACTATTGTGTTAGTATTATTTTATTAGTCAATATTACTGTATTATATGAGGTTTTCAAGTGCAACCTTTTAGTTTAGTTTCTTCGCTTTGTTTGGGGATTTATTACTAGGCACAGCGCACCTCTATTATACTCTGATGTTATGTAATGCATCTCTGCAAATTGTTCCTGCTTGTTACACTCTTCTGATTAAGGCACTATCATGTTTTTTCTTATACTTGATGTATTTTATTGATAAAGAAAATGAATACATTGTGAAACATGATAGTATGTTATCATAGCTCTTTAGGCTACTAAAAATTTTTTTTTAATTTTTTTAATGTTTATTTTTGAGAGAGACAGATAGAGTGTGAGTGGGGAAGGGGCAGAGAGAGGGAGACACAGAATCTGAAACAGGATCCAGGCTCTGAGCTGTCAGCGCAGAGCCCGACACGGAGCTTGAACCCACAAACCATGAGATCATGACCTGAGCCAAAGTCAGACGCTTATCCGACTGAGCCACCCAGGCGCCCCTGGGCTATTAAATATTTTAAGAATCAATCTGGATAAATCCTCTTCTAATATTTATTTGAATCTCTCCTCCCACATCCTTTTAATTGGTCATATATATTCCATATTCTGAAATTTTTTAAGTTCATTTATCTAAGTAATCTCCACTACTCAACATGGGGCTCAAGCTTACAACCCCAAGATCAAGGGTCACATGTTCTTATGACTGAGCCAGCAGGATGCCCCTATATTCTGAATATGTTTAAGAATTCTTGAGGCGCCTGAGTGGTTCAATCAATTAAGGGTCCGACTTTGGCTCAGGTCATGATCTCATGGGTCTTGGGTTTGAGTCCTGCCTTGGGCTCTCTGCTGACAGCTCAGAGCCTGGAGCTCGCTTTGGATTCCGCCTCCCTCTCTCTCTGCCCCTCTCCTGCTTGTGCTCTGTCTCTCAAAAATAAATAAACATTAAAAATTTTTTTTTTTGAAAAAGAATTCTATAAGGTTCTGTAACTGTAAACATCATTTGGTTTTATTAAAAGTTTATTCCTCAAAAAACTAAATATTGATTTACTCGTATGACCCATCAATTCCACTTTTAGGTATATACCCTAAAGAATTAAACACAGGGACTCAAATATACCTGTACATTCATGTTCATAGGAGAGTTACTCACAATAGCCAAAAGGTGGGAAAATTCAACTCCCCATCGACAGATGAATGGTCAACAAAATATGATATATGTGTATAATGTAATATTATTCAGCCATAAAAAGGAAACATGTTCTTAAACATACTACAACTTGGATGAATCTTGGAAACAATATATTACATGGGAATATATAAAAAAAGCCAGATACAAAATGACAAATATTGTGTGATTGCACACATATAAAATATCTAGAAGAGGCAAATTAAATTCATAGAGCAGAATAGAAGATACCAGGGGTTGTGGGAGAAGGGAATGGGAAATTATTGCTTAATGGTTAGAGTCTCTGTTTGGGGTGAGGAAAAGTTTTGGAAATAAATGGCATGATGGTTGCACAACATTGTGAATATAACTAATGCCACTGAATTGTATACTTAAAAAAGGTGGAAATGGTAAATTTATGTCATGTATATATCACCACAATAAAAACAAAATTGTTTTAAGTATATAATGTGATTTTCTGACTCTTTGGAATCTATGTTATAATTCTTTTAGGGCAGCAGCTAGCTTGAACATTTGCTCTTTGGCTATGCTGTGAGTAGAGCTTTCTGAAGTGGGCATTCTGCTCCAGAACTTAGAATATAATTTGCTTATATGCAGATTTAATGTACTCCAGAGTGTTAAGTGCATGTTAGTATGCAAACAAGTGTCTGCAGAAGTGGATTTTCTACTAATAACCTCATTGGAGATGTCCCATGATCAATTTCTTTTAGTGGCCATATTAGTGGAGTTCAACACCACCTGCTGGGTTTGGAATTTTCAACATCAAGGTAAATGCAGACAAAATTACTATTATTAAGGATAAATGGGCCAGGAAGAGCATAGTTAAGCTAAATAATTACTGTAACATGGCTTTTTAAAGTTGGAAACAATCTGGGACTTTTAATCCTCCCATGATATCAACATGACAGGTGGAAGAGGGAATGTGAAATCATGTTTAACATTCTGTTGCATTTAAAACTTGGATAGAGATACTGGAAAAAGAAATAGATATAAATATAAACATTAATTAAAATATGTATTAAATAATAATGTAAGTCACTAAGATAATGAATATAGATTGTAAAATGTCTAAACTCCTAGAGAAAATTAGACTGACCCCAAAAGAGCGGAGCCTGATGGCAATAGGATGTCTGTCTTTGCATAGCAATTCTTTCCCCTTCCTTCTATTAATGGAATCTCAGAATCTCCAGTCACCTTGACCCAAATCTCAAGAAACATCATTGGTCTGACTGCAGGCACATGATCAAAACTATGTCAATCTGAATCCCTTCCTGCATCTTGAGGACAAGATGGAAAGGATTCTTTTTTTCCCCTCTCCAGACTGAGTTACAAGACTATGAGACAAAGTTATCACTGTTCAAGTAGGAGCAAAATGGAAGAAAAGGCTGAAAGATGCCAACAAAGAGAGGACGTGAGCTTGCTAATAAGAATGTGGAGCGATTACCTGATGCTGATGAAGCCTTGATATTCTGTTAACACTGAGGTCATCTTCCCTTTTGCTGTTCTGTTTTGCTGGTTTCAACCTATACATAAACACACATGTACCTTCTTATATTAGTTTGAAGCATGTATCTATCACTTGGAATAGAGAATCCTGACCAGAAGCTCAGGAAAAGAACAACTGACGTCATAAGTTCACATGGTAAATTAACAACCCTGTTTAAATTTCATTATACTGAAATGAATAAATAAAAATACATCAAAAGGAATCAAAGTAGATATGAAGGCTTATATTTTCCCATGAGACAGAGATCATTGGGTTGGGTAAAAAAAAACAAACAAAAAAAACAACAACAAAAAAAAAAAAAACAAAGAAGCCCAGAATAAAAGCAAATAGACCGGGCAAACAACATTGCTTAAATATTGTTTTCAAGAAACATACCCCAAACAAAATGACACCAACTTTTAAAATGCAGAATGAAAAAAAAAATACCAAGGAAAGACTTATTTTAAAAACTGCTGTGATGATATTAATACAAGAAAAAAACCAGAACTTAATGTGAAGATTTATTTTGGATAAAGAGGAATATTTTATTATGATACAAGGTGTATTTTAAGAACTTACAACCATCAGGGATCTTTGGTTTTCTAGTCATATAAGTTTAAGATATGCAAAGTAAACCGGAGGGAACATGTAAGGACTAGTACATAAAAAAGTAACCAAAATAGGAGATGTTAACACTTCCTCTCAAAAATCATCAGATCAGGGGCGCCTGGGTGGCGCAGTCGGTTAAGCCTCCGACTTCAGCCAGGTCACGATCTCGCGGTCCGTGAGTTCGAGCCCCGCGTCAGGCTCTGGGCTGATGGCTCGGAGCCTGGAGCCTGTTTCCGATTCTGTGTCTCCCTCTCTCTCTGCCCCTCCCCCGTTCATGCTCTGTCTCTCTCTGTCCCAAAAATAAATAAAAAATGTTGAAAAAAAAATTAAAAAAAAAAAATCATCAGATCAGGCAGTGCAACCACAATGTGAACAAACATGACTCATGGGATGCTGTCATAAAGGGACTCTATTTTGCATCTCACGTCCTTTTGCGTTTCTTCAGTGAGCCTATTTTTTCCTTTTTCCTGGCTCTGGTTAACTGGGTAGCTACATCATTTACCCTAAAAAAAAAAAAAAAAAAATAGTTCCTGTTTATTTTGTCAAACACAGTCTCAATTCAGCCATTAAAGTGCTCAGTCCCAGGCCATCATTAAAAACTCTAATCTTGATGTAAGGCATATCCCGCTCTTCATGCTGGGAGATACTGCGGGCAAACATCTAAGCAAAGGAAGCTGGTTGGCTTTTTTCCTCCCCTGTTTCTTCTACTCCTTCTCTCTTCCTGGCTAACTGATGCCTCTAATTAACTGGGATGGGTGGATGACAAACCTCAGGCAGGCCATGTTGTCTGGTTAATGGAACTGCAAGCCTTTTCCCCAAGACTTTGGAAGAGCAGTTTCCTACCAAACTTCAAATCACTGTTTTGCTCCCACAGAGGTCACTTTAGCCAGTATGTTGTATTCAAGCTTCTCCAACTTGACTCAGACCCCAATGTACCGCTTTTGCCCTCAGACTTCAGGGTCCACAAGTTACACTCTGAGTAGCCACCTCCAATCCCCCTTCCAGTGATGGAGGCTGGGGAGTAGCATACTCCCCACTATTGTTTCCTGTGGGAGAAGAGGGGTTGTGACTCAGAGGGGGGTCCAATCTAGAGGAATGTTCCTCAACAGTTTTCTCTAAATTCAAATCTTGACACGTTATATCCTAGATGTGTGGGTGGAACTGGAGAGCTGTCCAAAGTTTCATGTATACTTCCCTTGAAAATTCTGCACTGTGGGTCTGCTGCCTAACCTTGAGATGCAGTTTCTAGCAGGTTCTAGTATTCACAAGTGTCAGCCCCAACTTCCATTTTAATAACTTCTGAAGTAAGACGAGATGAAAAGTATTTGAATAACAACTTATTCCCTGACTCTCTTTCCTCAACTGGCTCTCAGAGGAACAGTTACAGCCTTAAGTGCATTTATTAGAAAACTGAAATAAAAAGTTTATTAAGCCTTTAATATGAGATGTTAGAAAACAATTGCAAGAAAAGCATAGTGAGATGGAATAAACAATGATAAAGCCAGGCTTCCTAATACAGATAATTTTTTTTAAAGGATATGTGATTCCAAAGCAAATTCTAAAAAGGTTAACAAAATATTACAAAGTCTAGCAAGTCAGTTTAACAGGAAAAAGAATTTACTAAAAATCAATGTTAGGGAAAAGAAACAGGATAGAAGCACAGATGTTAAGGAAGTGAAAAACATTGTGCACATTTATAGCAACATATTGGAAAGTCTAATTGAATTAATCATTTTCTAGGAAACTATGAGTGACAAAAAAATGACTGAAGAACTAACAAAATACCTCAAGATACCAACCAAAAAAAAAAAAAAAACAAAAAAGAAAAACTATCTAAAATAGCACTGCTTTAAATGACATCTGTCTACCTTGTGCATTCAATCAAATCATCCTATCGGATACTTAAGAATTGTCTATAATTCCTGTTATTTAAGCTGTTTTCAAAGTAGAGAGAAAGATTAAAGCTGTCTTACTTATCACCAGGCTACTATAGCATTAATCTAGTAATGCAAGACTATCACACAAGCCTAAAAATAGTTCAGACTCACATATGAACATAACTATAATTTTTTAAAGCAGCAAATTAAGTCATTTATTGTATTAAAAAACTAATATAACCTAATCAAGTCTGTTTATTTCAGAACTGCAAATATGATTTGTCATTAAGGAATTATGTTTATAATAGAAATGGTATTTCAAATAATTGGGGAAACACTTGCTGCTTAGTAAATAATGTATAACAATTGGATACCCATATGAGAAAGATTAATGTTATAATTCTATCACTCATCATATACTCAAAGAAACTCCATAGAAGTCAACTATCTATATTTAGAAATTCACAGGAAAAAAAAAATTGTCTTTATTTCCCTCAGACAGCAAAGGGCCTCCCAATATGCTATAAGCTCAAAGCCCATGAAAGAAAAGATTGAGAAATGTAACTCAGTAAACATGAACATGTACTGTATGTAGAATGCAAGATACCTTAAATAAAGTGCAAAAAGACAAGCACGACCCTGGAAGAAAGCATTTATAAAAGAAAAAAAAAACTTATATAAAAGATTATTAGCCTTCGTATATTTAAAATTTTTTTTTTACTGTTTATTTATGTTTGAGAGAGTGAGAGACCGAGTGCGAGTGGGGGAGAGGGAGAGGGAGACACAGAATCCAAAGCAGGCTCCAGGCTCTGAGCTGTCAGCACAGAGCCCATCATGGGACTCGAACCTACAACCTGTGAGATCATGACCTGAGCTGGAGTCTAACGCTTAACTGACTGCCCCACCCAGGGAGTCCCAGCCTTAGTATATTTTTAAAATGTTAACAATTAAAAAGAAAAAAACAATCAATCCAATTATGGCAAATAATTCATGACAATTCATAGTAATCGCTAGTAAATCTAGAAAGACATGCTCAGTGTCACAGGTAATCAGGGGACCACATATTAAAATAACAATGGTGTGCCATTTCCAGCTTGGATGATTGGGGAAAAGGAATGAGGTAATAGTGAGATTTTCCAAGGGGGAACCTGGCACTCTTGTTGGTGAGCATGGGAATTGGTGCCATTTTCTGGAGAATTATTTGACTGAATCTATTAAGTTAAAAAAAAAAACAAAAAAACAAAAAACACCTCTCCTTTGACTCAGCAGTTTTATGTCTAGGTATCTCTTCCACAGAATTTCTTATCTATGTGCACGAAGATGCATGCTCAAAAAAATTTGTTTTGGTATTGTTGGGAATGGCAAAAAAGAAAAAAAAAGGAAGGAAAAATTGGACACAACCTATAATGTTCCATCATTAAAGAGCGGTGAACAAGTTTATGCTATTGATTTATTTAATGAGGCGATATACATAAAGCACTTGGAACAATGTCTGGCACCTGATAAGCACCAGATATGTGTTAGTTACATTGTCCTCCCACCCTAGAATTATAAGCTCTTTGAAAGCAGCATGTGTGTCTGTTTCACTCATTACTGTGTTTCCCTGGGCCTAGAACAGTATATGACACGTAGCAGATCCTCCGTCAATATATTTAAAATGACTCTTGGGGCACCTGGGTAGCTCAGTGGGTTGAGCCTCCTAGTTTTGATTTCTGCTCAGTTCATGCGTGATCTCACGGTTCTTGAGATGGAGAGCCCTGGATCAGGCTCTGTACTGACAGGTGGATCCTGCTTGGAATTCTCTCTCTCCCTCTCTGCTCCTCCCCACTTGTGTTCTCTCACTCAAAATAAATAAACTTTAAAAAAAAATGACTCACATACATACAATGCTCTTTTGCTGTGATTGCCCCTCTATATCCATTTTCTGCCCTGCTCTGATTCCTAGGAAGCTGACTCGGGGTTCCCTTACCCTGTGGCTTTTAGTTTGCAGCAGCCCACGGAGGCACAACAGCACTGGGGAGAGTGAAAGGGTATTTCTTCTCTGCCATACTGTGGTTAGTAGTGATTTCATCCCTCTAACTATGGCCAGACCTCCCAGTGGTTAAGTCTGGAAAAAGAAACCCCACTCCATTCTACCCACCTCCCACCCATAGTTACAGCTCTCACTAGGTTCCAGTAACAAGGAAAATTCTCTTCCTGTTTCTTCAGCCTCAAGGTAGTAACTACTTTCTTCTGTTGCTAACAGCTGGGTGCATTACTGTCCCTTACTGGTTCCCTTGCTGGCCTCTGCATATTTCCTGTTCAGACCACAACTGATATACAAGCTAAGCAATATCATGCAGCTATTAAATAGTGTGAGGGAGAACTAAATGTACTGACGTGAAAACAATTCCACAGTGAAAATGTTAGATTTAAAAAGGCCAAACAAAGATACCCATATAGGTATCATTTATCCACAGTCAAGATTTGCCATGTTTTGGTTTAATGCTATTTTCAACATTTAGATATTTCAAATCCATAGTGCACTATAATAGAAGAAAGATTTGAATATATAATACACACTTGGACAACTCAGTGGTTTAAAAAGAGCTTTAACTGTCTAAATATATACATGACTATGAATCCCAGACAACATATGCCATTCCAGCAATAATGCTGGGACGATAATGCTACCCCTTCCTTATGTTCCATACCCCGTGTCTGTGTCACAGAGAGCAAGGATTCCCTGGCAACACCTACCGGTCATTTGTGACACTATCACCAAGCATAATGCATGATATAGCGCAATAGCATCACGTACTGTAAGTTTTTGAATTGTTATGGCACTTCGGTTTATAAAGGAATGATCAAAGAACAGACCATAACATCCTAACACCTTTTTGGTGTTTAAACATCCATACTTAAATGCTGTCAGTTCAAAACCTCAGGAGTTTCCCCCTCCTATATTCAAGACTGGTCCCTAAACCTGAAGGGCGAAGAGAGGCTGAAGAAAAAGGCAGACAGGCGACTCCAGATTGGAAGAAGGCAGATTCAATAAGCAAGGGAACTTATGTCCAACGCTTTTCTTGAGTAGCTGCAAGATGATTGGATCTCTACAGTCGCCAGCCTGAATCTCAACAGGTTATACAAAGGCCTTACCTGGGTTCAATCTAGGTGGTCTCGAGAACACCTTACTCTCAAGGCTGTGTTCTTGAAACAGCCCCCACTGTGAGGATGGTGGGTGGAATGTGTGTTCCAAGGACTGGGGCTTGAGGAGTCTCCAGTTCCCCTGGTCAGCTTGCAGGTAATAAGCAGTCATGTCGTCTCCATGACTTTCCCAATTAATATCTAGAAAATGATATTGAAACATCAAAGTAGGAATGACAGCTACCTCTGGGTATGTAATGGGAACTGGTATGGGCACAGGGGAAATTTATCTTTTTTTTTTTTCCCTCTAAACCACTGTATTATTGAAAAATCGTTTTACAGCGAGCCTACGTTAGTTTTCTAATTATGGAAGCATATTTAAATAACATTTGATACAAAAGAATGATGGGATCTTCTAGAATGAAATTTTGATAAAATTTTGATAATTGTATGGAAGAGAAACAGAAAAGAGAACAGTTTGACTACACACAGAGCTGTCTGATATAAGCATTTAAAAGAAGACATAAGGGTGCCTGGGTGGCTCAGTGGGTTAAGTGCTGACTTTGGCTCAGGTCACGATCTCGCAGGTTCGTGAGTTCAAGCCCTGCATCTGGCTCTGTGCTGATAGCTCAGAGCCTGAAGCCTGGTTCGCATTCTGTGTCTCCCTCTCTCTCTCTCTCTCTCTCTCTCTGCTCCTCCCCAGCTTGTGCTCTTTCTCTGTCTCTCAAAGATAAATAAACATTAACAAAAATTAATAAACATGTAAAAACCAGGAGGAGCTGGCCCAGAGAGGTCACCAGGATCACTAACCTGGGAGTGGGGATGGAAGTCCTAAAACAGAGTAGGTAGGTCTGCAGCAATGTGGTCAGGATAGCCCAAAGCCCAGACTGGCTTGAGATCTATGTGGAACAAAACCCTCAAGACAATACAAAATAAATATGTTTTTGCTAAGAACAGACAGGAACAAGCTGAACAAGAGAAGGAACTGTTTAGGGAAGGTGCACACTTTTACTAACCTGACAGAAACGACACACTCACTCAACTATTATTTCTTTTGTTTTCTTTAACACAAAGATACAAAGAAATGGTGTTGGGGGAACTGAAACTCAATACATGAGAGAAGATATAAAGTGAACATCAGCCTGTTAAATGATATTCAGTTTTCAGACCCGAAAAGATTATATTCTAGTGTAATAAAAGGATTTATAGATGTGATAAGAACGCTCTGAAGAAGAAAGGTTTAAGGAAGTGAACCATGTTCCAATGTTTCAAAATAAGAGACATATTATGAAGATTCACTTAAATACAATTCCTTTGTGTGTGTGTGTGTGTGTGTGTGTAGTGATATTTTATTTTCTTTAATTCTATCAATATCTAATTTGTGCAGAGACACTGTGTTAGTTTACTGGGGCTGTCATAATGAAATCACAACAGAATGAATAGCTTAACAGAAGTTTATTTCCTGGCATTTCTGGAAGCTATTAGTTCAAGACCAAGGTGGCAGTAGAATTGTTTTTTTCTTAAGGCTTCCCTCTTGTCTTGTAGGTGGCCACTTTCTTCTCTCTTTACATGGACTTCTTTCTGGGCATGTCTGTGTCCTAATCACCTTTTCTTATAAGGATACCAGTCATAATTAATAAGCTCCCCTGACCCAATACCTCATTTTACCTCTTTAATGACCCTGTCTTCAAACGTAGTCACTTCAGAAGGGAATGGGGGTTAGGGCTTCAACATACAGAGTTTAGCCCTAAATTTAGCCCATACGAGCTACTTATCACCTTTAACTGAAATTTAATTATTTTGTTGTATATCCTGTCATTCATATGATTATGTAAACTTAAATGATGGAATGCGAGTTTGATGTGTTTATATCTCGTGGCATCTTTAATTATCAAGGAGATCAAGTTTGTGTTGAGGGAGAATGACTGAATGAATGAATGAATGAAAGGTACATATTGTGAAGCAATGCCTTTCTCATCTCATCTTTCTAATTCAGACTGTAAGCTCACGTGTGAACATTGTTGCTGAAGGGAGAGAGAAGTTAGTAAACAAAAAGCTACGGTGGCTTCTGTTATAGCCATTTGACATAGACAGTGAGAAGCAAGTCATGACAGGTACAGGGACAGCTGTTATGAGGCCCTTCATCCTGCTCACAGATTCTTTTCTTCTGTCAACAGGATAATGCCAACCCCAGTCCCATCAGCACAGTCTCCCCTCAGGAACTCACATCAAGAAGGGAGATAAGGCTAGTTCAGTGAGGTCCTGGCTTTTATGAGCAGAAGAGGCTGAACCAAAGTGGAGGACTCCTTCCTCCCAGAAAGTAGCCTCCCACTACTTCCGAAGCAACTGCCCTTTAGAATAATCTCTGAAATGTTGCCTATTCTTTGTGGCATTTAGCATCTTTTTGAGTTCTGACTATACACCAGGGTTAGGGTATCTTTCCATAGACATGGTAGTTGGATGATTTTGAACTTGGGAATTGGCTAGTCTCAGTTCTGAACATTCTTGACAACCCTTCAAACCTCTTCAAACACTCCTTCCATTAGTCTGCTTGGTCCTTCCCAGTGCTGATCCCTCAGTTGTCAACAACTAAGAGTCTTTACGATACCAACCATGCCAGGGAGCTGATTTATGCCTAAAACGGGCAATACCATCTCCACTCCAGCATGGTAATGGAGACTTCATGCCTCAAAATTCCACAGCACTGAGTTAGATACACATACATTGAAGGCTGCCATTCTAGAAAGTTCAACATAAATTAACCATTTCACTTATATGGAGAAGTATGCTCAGAGATCCAAATCCCTGACTCCTTTTTTTTTTTTTAAATGTTTATTAATTTTTTTTGTGAAAGAGAGAGAGAGAGGGAGGAGGAAGAGGAGGAGGAAGGACACAGAGAGGGAGAGAGAGAATCCCAAGCAGGCTCAATGCTGTCAGCACAGAGCCCAACGTGGGGCTCGATCTCATGAACTGTGAGATCATGACCTGAGCCAAAATCAAAAGACTGATGCTTACCAGACTAAGCCACCCAGATGCCCCTCAAATCCTTGACTTCTAAATTAATTTTATTAACGTGTTTTCAGATGAGGACTGTTCATAAGTGTTTTTCTAGAGCAGTCACAATTTTTTACATTTAAAACTTAAATTTAAAATTAAAATTTTCTCACTTCATTTCATTCTGTAAATAAGAGGCAAAGGGGAAAAGAGATCACCATCTTCCTAATTTCTCAGGACCTGTCCCAAGTGCACTTTTTTAGATATCTCTCTGTTTGGGCCTCAGTCTGAAATGGGATAATGGTAGGTGATGAAGTACGAAAACAAAGATGGCAATTGTAGTCTCTTCAGATTTCCAAATTAATAGGTGCAAGTTCAACTTACTAAATTTTTGTAAAAATATTTTTGTAAAATATTTTTTGTAAAATTATTTTTGTAAAATTTTTGTAAATAATTTTTGTAAAAATATTAAATTTTTGTAAAAATAAGTACCCTTAGACTGATGAGGGCAGTATTTATTATCTTTCTAATATGGAATATTTGTGAGGCAACAATGTTTATTAAAGAATCAGGCATCCATAAACTTATCTAAACTGGTGAATGCAATTTGATAAAATGAAATCAGTTGGTCAACTATTAATTAATTACAAATTTTTCTTTTTAAAAAATTGAGACCATGTACAGAAATAGTGTACTACTTAATAAATATGACTGACAACTATTATCGAAATACATTTTTTTATCCTTTCCTGGTGTGGTACCTATGGTTTCTCCAAACATGAAAGGAAATAGAACATAATGATTATGAGGATGCACTTTGAAGTCACACAGGCCAGAATTTTAATCCTCACTCTTTCACTGACTAGCAGTGTGGTCTTGGGCCTAAGTTTTTTTTATCTTCTAGCAGAGCTAATGATATCTACCTTATTGGGATGAAAGAAACCATGTATTCCAAGAAGTCCAATGTAGTGCCAGTCACACAGAAACACCTTATAAACGGTACTTATTATTCTTGTGCAGACTTAACTAAATTTCTATAAATGCTGCAAGGGCTACAAAAGAGACAATATGTTTTATGAGTGCATTGTATTGTTACCCATATAAAAAGGCAAATAATTACAGTGCATACAGCACATTTTTCTGACTCATAATATTTTCTCAATAGACGTCACTTTCCTTTCACTGACTTCCTGTGCCCTGTGCTTTTCCTTCAAGTGTATTGATGACCAAGAGTTTCCTTTCGTAATCTTTACTTGATTAAAAGAAAATAAAGAAAACAATCACAATGGAAAATTTTATGTAAATTGTGAGTAAACATGCACTTTGAGAAATCCTCTTGGATTGAAGACCCTTGAAGCGAGCCATGTCTAAGTGGAAAAACGATATATTCTGTAGTTGTTGCTCTGATTTGCTCAGAAAATCTGTAGTTGCTCAGAAAACTGCTCTCAGTTTTCTCTGATTACTGCTGCTAATGGCTAATAAGAATTTGAAAAGGAACCAGGACAGCTCTTGAAGTTCACTTGGTTCAAGTAACGTGATCGTTTCTACACACTCTATAGAAATTCATTTCTATACTCATTTTTCATTTGTTTTGCTGATCCTTATACACAGATTCAAGTAAACAGAGGATGTAAATCAAATAACTATGGTGACTTTGATTTTTGTTATTGTATTTGTATTTGTCATTCTCAAGGATCTCTTTAGCATCTTTTCAAATTTATTGTGACAGTTCTTATACTTTCCTATTTACTGCAGATATCTTAAACTATTTCTGTTAGTTTAAGTACAACAATGTTAAAGAAAAAAAAAAAAACACCTCTGCAATTGTTAAAATGTAAGGAAGACTTTGCTCAAGACTACCACAACAGGGGAGGGACATCAGTCTTAACTCTGGATGTAGCAAAGACAGCTGGGGATTTATAGCCAACAAGCAGAGCGAAGGGGTCCATGGACGGAAGAGTACTCCAAGGAGATATGAAGGGCGGGGACATTCTTGCTAAACTGACCTAACAAGATTCCTGCTAAAGGCAGTTCAAGACTTTCTCCACTAAAGGGGGAAGATGAGGAACTGGGTCAGATACCAAAAGTGTGGGACTCTCATTACACTGAGCAGGATTCTTGCTAAAACTGGGCTCATCAGGCCACAGACAAGATTAGGCCTAAGGCTGAAGCTTAGTCAGAAACAAGGCTCAGAGAAGCCCGACTGAAGTTTTGTCAAGCAGAGTTTTGTCAGTAAACACCATTGCTTTCTCGTCTTTGTCAAATGATTCTCAAGCCTGAAGACTGCAGTTCTGTTCCTTAGACGACTGTTTTCTCTGGTTCTCATATTTCTTCCTTTGCCTCTCTGGGAATGTGTGTGGTCCATGGGGCTTGAAGCCCAGCATGAAGGTATCTTTCTCCAGAGATCTGTGTTAACTCCTCCCAAGTACCTGGAGGTTCTGTCTGTCCAAAGCTACCTGACACCAAGTTCAAAGCCTGAGGTAGGTTAAACTACTCCTGTGCTGGGGAACTTATAACCTACACAGCAGTGTGAAGGTCAATTCAGTTCAGACTCACTTTTACTTTGAGGATGTATCCCTTTTATGTTTCAGATTATTTTGAAAAGTTGTTCTACTAGAATCTCCATCACTGTGGATCCTCGGTTTTGATTTTTGTTCCTTTTTCTCTGGTTGGCCATCAAAATAAAAATTCAAGTGTGACAATATTTACAAATACCCTCAAGGCAAAAGCAACTTCCCTACTCATTTATCTCTCTATGATTTCATTTCACTTACACTGCAGCCTGGTAATTCCTTAGTACTGTATACTTTTCATGGAGATAACTTTTATATTTTGCTATCACATAAGAACTTTCAGAAATTTTTAATTTAGTTTTTTTTTTTCTTTTAATTGGGTAAAGATAAATCCGTAGGAGCAAAGCATGCTAATCAGGCATTTTTAGGCAACAAATGATCAATAACAAGATAAAAATGAACAAGGTAAAAACTTCAATGTCAAGTGAAGTTCAATAATTGACTAAGGGATTTTTCCTTTACTTCTTTGAACTGTCATTTTGTTATTTTGTTGTTGAGTCCATTTGTATATATTGATTATTGATTACTAACTTCAGAACTGTCAGTATCTGAGTCATACGTTTAACATAAGACTGTCCCTACTCTTTGAAAATAATCCCTGTACCAGTGAGATTGTCCACTTGAAGTAAATTGTACCATCCTTGCCTTTTGGAATAGCCAGATGTGACTACCTCATTTGTCCTTAGTTCCTAATCTTGATGTCCGATGATAACTTTGACTTTGGTATCTATTTCCCAGTACTTTTCATCATCCACCTTGATACTTAAAAACTTGATGATTTCATTATCATTTAACTCCACCTTCAATGCTCTGGAATTTTTTTAACGTTGGTCAACTAACCCTTCAAGTCCAAATCACAAGAGCAGAATAATCTAATCTAATCTAATCTAATCTAAATACTATGGAAACAGTCTCTGAGACATGAAGTTGCATACAGAAGATTTTTGGGGAATACCCTCTGGAGATGTTTTTAAGGAAGTGGAGAAGACAGAACAGAGAAGAGGCAGGAGCTAGTCCACTAAAGGGATATAACTGAAACCTTAGCCCCTATTAGCTCTCCAGCTGGGATGGCCTTTCAGTGTTGATCTAAATTGGAGCACGAAGGCTTAGCTTTTGTATTCCCACATCAGCCAGTCATACGTCCAAGATGGAGCATGAACTTGGGTGAGGCAGTTCCCTGCAGCCAGCTGAGGGTAGTTCCCACTGAGGACACAACTGTGATCCATCAGGCTGTGACATGGTATGTTTGTCCTGGTGATCTTGATACGATGCCCAGGCATCCACTATAGCAATTCAAGATCAGGGAGGAAATAAAGTAATAGGAAATGGAAAAATATATGAGAATCATGACACTGCCTTGCAGTTACCACATAAGAAGTCCCAGATACAACCCAGGAATGCATTATGATGATCAGTTCTTACTGTTTGACTCTTTAGTGGGGTGTTGACCATGTGTAGTCCATGGACTTGTCCTCTTTATCCATCAATGTGTGCCCCTAGTGAGGATATAGCTGTCTGCTTTACAGTTGAAAATTCTTTGAAATTTCGTGCTTTCACATAAAAATTTGGTGAATTTTGTCTTATTCTCTAAAAATATTTGTGATTATTTTTTTAAGGTTTGTTTGTGTGTTTATTTATTTATTTAGAAAGAGAGAGAGAGAGTCGGGGAGAGGCAGAGAGAGAAAATCCCAAGCAGGCTCTGCACTGTCAGCATGGAGCCCAAAGCGGGGCTCAAACTCATGAACCATGAGATCATGATCTGAGCCCAAATCAAGAGTCAGACCCTTGGCCTGCTGAGCCACCCAGTGCTCCGATACTTGTGAGTATTTTAACATCCAAGGAAGGCTTTACAGAATTTATCAGTTTAATTACTTGATTTTTGTTTTTCAAATATTCTAAAAAACAAAACAAAACAAAAAGCCTAGGGCTTATGCATACCCCTGACATACCTTGTAAACTTTCAGAGTTTTCGAAACGAGAAACAGCGTAACACAGGTATTACCGGGACAGAGTCCAGACCTAGATCGATCGTGTTACAATCCTGGTTCACCCACTCATAAGCTGGTAAAGTCTGGGTAAGTTACTGAACCTTTCTGGGTTTCAGTTTTTTCATTTATAAATTGTGGCTCATAATAGCCCAATGCACCAGGTTGTTTTGAAAATTAAAGGAGTCGACGTTTATAAAACATTTCAAATAGTGCGCTCACAAAGTGAATACCATTTACAGGTTTGGGTGGCACACTATTTGCTTTATAAATAACATTATTTTTTTTTCAACGTTTTTTATTTATTTTTGGGACAGAGAGAGACAGAGCATGAACGGGGGAGGGTCAGAGAGAGAGGGAGACACAGAATCGGAAACAGGCTCCAGGCTCCGAGCCATCAGCCCAGAGCCTGACGCGGGGCTCGAACTCACAGACCGCGAGATCGTGACCTGGCTGAAGTCGGACGCTTAACCGACTGCGCCACCCAGGCGCCCCATAGATAACACTATTTTAAACACGATTCCATACTGTTTAAAAATAAACACTACTTAAGGTTAACTAAATAAATATTTCATTTGATCTTTAAAGGAAGGCTGCTGGGAAGAGAGGAAATTGAGTCATAACTCATGGATGGGGATAATGAGAGGTGATAATTGAAGTCATTGCACAAGCTCATACAGCCTAGCTAGTCAGTGGAATATTTAAGTAGAAACTCTGTTTCTTTTTATTTTTAATAGAATATGTTGTCAAGTTGGCTAACATAGCGTATACGGTATGCTATTGGTTTTGAGGGTAGATTCCCGTGATTCATCGCTTAATCCGAATTCCTCTCTGTTTTTGGAAATCTTGCTTTTGAAATACCCACTGCACACTTACTCTGATAAACCTGGTAGAAAGAAGGGGCCCTCCTTTTAAAATTACGGTAACAATGTATTTTATCATGTAATTGTCAAAGCAGTACTCCAGACACTGAAAACATTTGGCTAAACATAATAAATGTTTTACTGAGTTTAATTAACTTCAAGGGAGTAGGAAGATGAGAGATAAAAAAAGTATCCTTCTTTTGCTAGAAAAGGAAACATAGAAATAAAAATGTTTCTGTGTATAAACTCCAAAAAACCCTTTGTGGCTTAGAATAATAGATTTTTTCCCCCTTTTTTAGAACTGGAGGGAATGTCAGACATCCAATACCTTAGTTTTATTCAATACCAAATTGAAGCTCAGAAAAGTAAAATAAATTTCCCAAAATTATGGCACTAATTAGACACAGAGCTGGCATCAGAAAATATGTAATTTTTATTTCCGGGATAATGTTCCTTTGCTACAGGAATATTAACTGTATTATCTCTAGTTTTTCTCTCTAAGGAAACTCTTAAATCAGTCTCTATTTAAGACCAGAAAACTCCTACACCTGGAGCCCAAGTGGATAAGCGCCTTCAAAAGGGGCCAGTGCAATTTGCTGTTTCACATTGTAAAGTCAGATTAAAATACAGGTACGGCTGTTAAAAGGAGACTTCTTTATTCCTCTCTAATTCACACAATGAGACAAAGTTGGATCATTCACTGTGTCCTCCTTTCTCTTACAGTTACATGGGCTGACCATACTAATTGTGTTTAAGGAAAGCAATTACTGAAAAGTTCCTTTAGACATGCAAATCTAATGGCCTATTTCTATAGTGCATGAAAGAAAACTCTGTGGAATTATAATGCTAGTTAGTGTATTTGAAGTTACCTTAAAAGAGTTTGCAATCTGCCTTCCCCTTTTAAAAATATGTGGAACAGGGCATTTGAGCCAGCTCCTGCTGAAATAAACAACAATTTCTCCCTTCCTAAAATATTACCACCGACATACTGCCTGTTCCATTCCCAACATGAATCTACACCCGACCAAATTTATTTGCTTGTATGCATTGATGCTTTGGTTTAGTGACTGAGAACTAGAAACAGAATTTGTCTCAGGTGGTTTGTAGAGAAGCAAGGGATTAAAAATGGAGAAGAGGGGGATAGAGAAGAAGGATGAAGGGGATGTGTAGCCTTTTCCCAATTGCCCCCTTCACTTGGCTTTGAACAGACAGGATAGAGACTGAGTGACAGAGGCAGAGGCTGATGTCATTAAACTGGGACTTTGAGAGATTCTGAGCGTGGGCAGAGCTGCATCAGGACCCAAGAGACAGAGTGGCCTAGAGATGTAGAAACTGGCCTTGTTTCTGCATGGAAGCCAGAGCCACGGAGCCTAACATCAGAAGCCTCCCATGTGGTGTTCATGGCCATGGTGTCCCTATGACTGGCAGTGACTGCTGTGAGGCTACTTTGATTTGTTTAGTAGATACGTATCCAGATGTGTCTACAGATCAGGAGGGTAAGAACAGAGCAGGCATCTGGTAATATATGCTGCTGCTAGGTTTGACTCAATATTAAGTGAGACCCGCTGTTGGTTATTCTTAGATATAACTTGGCAACACTTTGAGCGAGGGCTGCTACGCTAGAGGTGAGATACTTGAGGCAACAGCCACGTCACTGACAAGGATGTATTTCAAGTTATCCAAAGAGATTCCGTAATTGCCTGCAGTTACTCCTTTCACAAGTCTCAAGAATCTCTATGTCATCCATCATAGAATAATAGACCCACACAGCCTTATAATTGGAAATGGATTATTCTCGTATCTGTATACTCACATATGGTATATGAGAAATGAACACTGTCACCTCTAGGCCAATGCAGGGACATCTCTGCGGTATATCCAACAAATTGTCATTTGATCCCTCAGTTTTGTCCGCTCTAAATTCTTATTTATAGTGAATAATTTCTATTTAGGGTAAGCCCAAAGCAGTGCTCTGGTAATGCTCACCCTTGGCTTCTACTTCTGCCCTTTGCAGACTTTCCGTATGACATCCTCGCCAGTATTTGAAGACAGGCTTTATGTACGCCTCTCCGCCTCCTGCATTTTTAATTTTCCAATCTGGCTATCTTTTGGTTCCTCAATTATTCTATGTCTGGAATCATATCTTTCACCATCATAATCAATCTTCTCTGGACACTGATGATTTACCATTTCAATGTAGTACACACAGGGAGACTCAAGATTTCAAGGTGGTTCCTCTTAAGGAATTTCTCCCCTTGATAAGGACCGTGTATATCTCTTCTTTTGAAAATGATGACTTTAAATACATTTATTAAGTCACTGAATAAAGGAGAATTGTGAGTAAATCATCTTATGATCTCAGCAGCTGCCTTCAGTGAAGGAGAGTGAAGGCAGGTAAGGTTGTGGATGCCTACTGAAAA
The DNA here is from genome assembly GCF_023721935.1 of Panthera uncia. Taxonomy (NCBI): domain Eukaryota; kingdom Metazoa; phylum Chordata; class Mammalia; order Carnivora; family Felidae; genus Panthera; species Panthera uncia. Next base: position 16,138,310 of record NW_026057580.1, read on the forward strand.
CTTGAAATACATCAGTAGAATAGTCACAAAATTCCATGGGCTATCGGTACCATCACCTCCATTGTACAGAGGAGAAAACTCAGGCTCAGAGAAATTCCATAATTTGGCCAAGGTGCAAAGCTGGCAAATATAGAACCCAAATCTCTGTGTATATAAGTATATACATGAATGTGAAAAAGGGTTTTTCTGACTCTATCTGGTACTTACTTTTCCAAGTTCTTGCTCCTCCAGATTAGGTGATATTTTAGAAGAGAAAAAACATCTAAAGCAGCCTCTTCCGTACTTAAAATGCTCACACATGCTAATCCATGAAATAGAAGTAGGAGTGGGGAGATATGGCAGGATAAATGGCTTCCATGGCATAGAAAACAATCACAACAATTCTAAGACGATGAGGTTCCAGGCCTCACTAATGTGTTATTACTAGTGATGTCTCCATAGAGAGAGCTAATAGTTACTTCGCACACCCAGGTATTTCACGTGAACCCATCTCCTCTCTCTTGAACGTGTGCAGTTTATTTATTTGTTTTTGATAGAAAACAAATATAGATATTTTGCTCAATTCCTATTAGATTTCAACCTCTCTTTGGTGCCCATTTTTCTGGCCTGTTGATTTTGCCATCCAGTGAATTAATGCATCATTTATATCCGTATTTTGTCATCCATATATCTGGATGGTAAGCATTCTGGGCTTTCATTCAGGCTCTGAGGTAAATCTTGAAGAGGACCAAATGTAGGACAGAGAGCTTTCACAGCTTTCTATACCCCAGTTTATACACAGTGAAGATCAGAATTTAGATGATGAAAGGCTTCCCATGAAAGCATGGTCATTCAAGAAAATTCTCCCTGGAATTACTAACATCAATGTTCCTTTCTTCCTTTTACCTGAAAAAAAATGCAGAGTAAATAAATATGGTATAGATTATCATATCTATCACATATATGATTGTATCTAACAATAATCTGTGTTACTTATAAGTTGACTAAATTTTATAGAATATAAATAGATGCCTTAACATTGCCAATCTAGTAAGTGTTACAGCCTGATCACAAGACTGGTTACTGATTTAGAAGTCTGTCTATTAAGTACTATTCTCTCTAAATACTCACCTAAGTTTTCTTTTCAAAATTTTTTAAATGTTTTTATTTTTGAGAGAGAGAGAGAGAGAGAGCGAGCAGGGGAGGGGCAGACAGAGAAAGACACAGAATCCGAAGCAGGCTCCAGGCTCTGAGCTGTCAGCACAGAGCCCGACATGGGGCTTGAATTCATGGACAGTAAGATCATGACCTGAGCTGAAGTTGGACGCTCAATGGAACCATCGCAGGTGTCCCAGTTGCCTAAGGTTTCTATGTTTCTCTTTTGTTTCTATGTTTCTCTTTTGGACCTACTTTTTTCCTTCTTAGTCTTTCTTTCTTTCTCTTTCTTTCTTTCTTTCTTTCTTTCTTTCTTTTAAATGTTTATTTATTTCTGAGACAGAGAGAGACAGAGCATGAGTGAGGGAGGGGCAGAGAGAGAGGGAGACACAGAATCAGAAGCAGGCTCCAGGCTCTAAGCTGTCAGCACAGAGCTCAACGCCGGGCTTGAACTCACAAACCGTGAGATCATGACCTGAGCCAAAGTGGGTCTCTCAACCGACTGAGCCACCCAGGCGCCCCCCTCCTTAGTCTTTCATTTAACCTTGTCCTCAGTATGGAAAGCTGGCAGTGGCAAACTGTCAGAATCACCACCACCTTCTAAAAACAGCACTCCAGCTGCCAGAAAGGAGCCCTGAAGATCCTTAAAACTTCTGCTTTATAAGGGGTTCTCCATGGACACTTTTAAAAACACTGTGGCTTCATGTCAATGTATACATGATGTTTCCCTATACATAATTGCTACATAATTGTTTTTAAAGTTGAGTTCAAGAATAGTTCACCAGAGCAAATATCACGAGATGTTTTCCCAAGCAGTATGTAGACAGTCTCAAGGGTTTTAAAAAGTAAAATGGCTTTTCATCTTTGGGAGACGGTGTCACTGTGTTTCTTACTGAAGCATGGAATAACTTAGCATTTCTCTTAGGCGGTCATGATTTAGAAGATAAAATCCATATCACTGGATTTGATCATTCAAGTAAAATTTCAGGACTTTTTTTTTTTTGTCTGAATGCTTATACTGTTGCTAGGTGCTATGTAAGCTGCTTCAAATGCAGCAATATGATAACAAAGAATAATAAGACAAGGGCCTATCCTCAGATAGAGGAGATCCATAATCAGCACTATGTAATGTTAGACAGAATTACATACGCAAATAACAGGAACATATCCTAGATAATGAGCTAAATAGATGTTCGATAGCATAATGTGCTGGAATCCAGCATATAAACTAGAATCCAGCATTTTAAAATGTAATTGTTTTTGACATTATTGCTGATTGAATCATTGTATTCACTTGGGGTGGCTATTATCAACAGCCATTCTTGAAATACTTTCTAATTTAGTCACTAAAATGCAAACTTAGTTTTATATTGATGGTTTTGATTGAATATAAGTAAAATTTCCCTAAGAAGTAACTGGTTTTCACGGAGGGGGGCTGGGACACTACAGCATGTCCTGAGTTCATCCATGACATTAAATCATAGGATCCAACACAAATGAAAAAATGTGGTGAAAATTTCCTGAACATTTGTGAAAAAGGAAATACTAAAGAGCAGACTTGAACTAGTGTTTGAATCAGAGAAAGTCAAGTAACTGTGGGTCATATTTGCCTTTTAAAAATCTAATTATCTTTTATTTATCTTCTTATCAAATCACAAATAGAAGAACTACTAATACATTGGACCCTTTTTAATGTGTGCCAATTTTATACCTTACTTTACTGAGTAAAGATTGAGATTTACTCTAAATTTCCAAATATCAGTAGCCATACTGGTATATATCTGCTGTCATGTTATTGTCCCTCAGGTTAAAATCCCAAGGAATTCCCTTAAGTATTGAATGCCCCAATTATTCTCACTTATTGAGCTAGTATTCACATTACACTTACAAGTATACACTGGTTTATGCATGTGTAAGTCATGTGCATTCATGGACACACATTGTCATTTTATGGGAAAAAATTAGGAACCCTATGGGAAAGGAAGTTCAAGATTGGAATTCATATTTCTTAGTCCTCGAAAAATATATAAATGCCTCTTGAATATTGAACGACATAGTAGTTGTTTCACCTGATTTTTATCCTTTGAACTTTCCTGAGGACAAACACTCTATGTGATTGACTAGAGACTTCATCTATTGTATGCAAAAACCGAGGCCAGAGAGGTAATGTGACTGTCCCCAAATCACGTACCTATTAGGCACTTCAACTACAGCATTTCTAATTATAGTTGTAATCTTTTAAAGCATATATGCATTATAACTAACTCTGAAAGTCATGCAGCTGGTACAATATAGAGAAAGCATTTCAAGCCAGAACTCTAAAGCCTCCTGCTTTTACTATTGTCATGGAGGGAGAGGAAACAGCATGACAGACACGGTCATTTCCCAATGCCCTGTCTGGGAAACATTATTCCCCATTCAAAATTTGAGCATGAGAGATCTTCATTTTTATTGCTTGCTTCACCATCCCCCATCTCAGGGCAAGAAATCCATTGCATATGACAAAAAGAAATGTATTTCATTTTTTTCTTGCTTAGTTTGCTCTATTTTGTTAACATGTTTCTCCGATAACATGTCAAATTCTGAAACGGTCAGTAAGTTGGCATGCTAAGTCTTGGGAAGTCCATTTTCTAGAATTTATTTTTACCACCAAATAGTCTTTGCAGATGAAGAACCATGACATTGAGCCAAGTTAACTGTTTGGGGGCAGATTTTTCTCATGGGTGGCATCCCATATAGTTCTCCCTTGTCCTGGTCACCCAACAGATAACTCATTGTTGCCGTAGCTAATTTTCATTGAGTTCCTACTGTGGTTGGCACTTTACATGGATTAGCTTGTGAAAATCTCATAATTACTTTTTCAGAAAGATCTTGTTAGAATCCATGTATTACTTGATATCACAAACGAGGCCCACTTTTTGGAATGTTAGGCAATTTTGTAATGATCACCATCTCATCTACAGATCAATGAAGAGATTATTGAGGCTTGGAACTTTCTCTGTAACTTGGCCCTCAATGGTTTCTGCCTTAGCCTACATCAGTTACTTTGGCCACTT